>NC_042963.1:8254337-8449337 GCF_901001165.1 Salmo trutta | reverse complement strand
TATTTCAAATACTTGCCCTTAGCATGTATTTTCTCTACTTTACTGGAGCTCTCCTTTTTCCCTATTATTTTTCTACCATCACTGAAAAGGCTATATCAAGTGTTTCTTACTTTCAAGCACAGGGGAAGACAGTTTAAGACGTTGAAATATAATCCAGAAGATTCCATTAGACTCTATTTCTATGGTTTAAGACGAATGTATAAACGTTGTTAGCAGGTGTTGAATAGAGATTTCACGCCTGTTTCAGAATCGCTCAGTCTCAGAAGGTCATATATTTTCAGGGTCAAAATAGCAAATAGCAAAGTAGCAACATTTAATTGACTGTAGTCGGTTTTATTTGTATTATCATGTGACTATTGAATATTGACACCCATCATCTGTTGAGTGTGGTGTTGGGTTCTGAGAAAATGAAATATACTTATTCATGTCACTGAGGGAGAGAGGGTAATGTATAACATTTACATTATATCAGGTATCCTATTGAAATATTGAGTGCAGGGAAGCGATCACATGTGGCAGGCATTGATAAGGGGGGAGAGCTTCGGATTAGGCATCCAGGGGGTTGAGGTCAGGTCAGGTCACCTTAAGGGAGAAGGAACAATTTATTACCCCATCACTTAGTCTTCCTGTTGAACCATAACACATGTAAGGGTTGGAGAGAAGGAGGAGTACATCTAAAAAAAAATGTTTTACCTTTATTTAACTAGGCAAGTCAAATTCTTATTTTCAATGATGGCCTAGGCACAGCCTTGTTCAGGGGCAGAATGACAGATTTTTAACTTGTCAGCCCGGGGATTTGATCTCGCAAACTTTCAGTTACTAGTCCAACGCGCTAACCCCTAGGCTACCTGCCGCCCCGTAAATTGGAGTATATATACTTGTCTTGGTGGAAACATGTTTTGTCTAATGCGGCTCTATTGATCCTCTGGGAAGAATAAACTTGGTTAACCTTTCATAGTGTCCGTAGAGTTTTTTACTCTGGGAATTAGAACCTAACAGTGGTAATGGAAAGAAGGGACATATTACAGCAGACATGATGGGTACTGAGAGAGCACATTATTTACTTTATATCACCTCAGAAAAGAAGCCTAAATGTCACCTGCATGGAAATATTCCCCTATGTCAAACAAATATCCTTCAGAGAATCTCCAGCAGCCTTCAGACTCGAATAGCATTGTACAAAATAAATAATTAAATAGATTTAATTAATTAATATGAGGTATTAGGGAAATCAAACATGCAGATTTGACACGCTTCATCTTGAATAAACAATTTGTGGACTAAGCTCATTAATGATACAGCACTCTTTGTCTTTAATTTTATTAGTGGGGTGTGAGGATGGAGAGACAGGATGGGGGGGGTCTTTGTGCCTCTCAGCAGGGAAACTCAGTAGTATCTGACTGCACCCAGGCACCCACACCCCCTGGTCTATCTGAAACCAAACAATCACTGCCTTCTCAACATACGTTGTCTGTGTGTCTGTGCACGAGCCAATGCAAACTTTATAACAGCAGATGTTGGAATATTATAGCTTTCATGACAAATGTTATGGTCTTCTGTTCATTAAGAATGGAGCTATCTGGGGGAAATATTAGATGGATCGTTCCACTAAAAGAGTGTCTTGCATCCCTTTGATATTTTAAGTAGGAATTGTGCACCAATATTGATTTTTAAAAGCCTGTTATATTAAATGAAGGGCCCTTTAATATAGACTACATGGAGAATTCACTAAAGAAGTTTTCACTATCATTGTACAGCCCTAGTTATTTCTGAAGATTATTCATTATTTAATGATTCATTTATGTCTGTCCATCATTTTAAGGTCACCCTGTTACATGTACAGAACTCTCATTTTAATATAGTGAAGCTTTTTTTGTGGCGGAAATCTGAGCAGGTCGAGCATACAAGTCAACCCTGTTACCCATAGATAGACAGGTTAGAAATGTTTGAACAATTTCAATGTATTTGTGATTGCAATGTATTGAATTGCCACTCCCTTTTGCACGCAACAAGCTATATTGTATGCTAAAAAAAAATGTATAACACACTGTTCCTAAGTAAAATTATATTATTTTATACAAATACAATTGCTCGGAGAAAGATATTTTGTTTAACAAATAATATATTATTTTCTCAAAAAGATAGGGGTCTAAATGACTGGCATGATTGGATACCTCACCTTGCAAAGATAACAGCACTCAGCCTTTTTCTGAAATGTTTTATGAGATTGGAGAACATATTGGGAGGGATCTTAGACCATTCCTTTATACAGAATCCTTTCAGATCCTTGATATCCTTCCTCTGCGCTTATGGACTGCCCTCTTCAATTCAAACCACAGGTATTCAATTGGGTTGAAGTCCAGAGACTGAGATGGCCATTGCAAAATGTTGACTTTGTGGTCAATTAAAAAAATTCTTGGTGGATTTTGATGTGTTCTTGGGGTTGTTGTCTTGCTGGAAGATCCACTTGCAGCCAAGTTTCAGCCTCCTGGCAGAGTCAACCAGGTTTTATGGCTAAAATGTCCCGGTACTGAGTAAAGTTCATGATGCCGTTGACAAGGGCCCCAGGACCAGTGGAAGCAAAATAGCCCCATCACATCAAAGATCCACCACCATATTTGACAGTAGGTATGAGGTTATTTTCTGCAAACCCACCACTGGTGTGCGTGGCCAATGAGCTCTATGTTCATGTCATCTAACCAAAGCACCGGTTGGCGTTCGAACATTTGTTGGATGACATGAAAATAGAGCTCCTTGCCCATCATTATTTGTTAAACTAAATCTTTTTAAATTGTGTTAGTAAAAAATTATAACATTTAAAAAAATGTTTGCATACAATATAGCTCAATATTAGATTTTTTTATTTTATACAGTCTATTTTGTTATTCTTTATCAAGGGTTTCTGTCACGACTCCCGCCGAAGTCGGCTCCTCTCCTTGTTCGGGCGGCCTCGGCGGTCGACGTCACCGGTCTTCTAGCCATCGCCGCTCCACCTTTCATTTTCCATTTGTTTTGTCTTGTTTTCCCGCACACCTGGTTTACATCCCCTCATCACTCTACGTGTATATTATCCTCTGTTCCCCCCATGTCTGTGTGTGTAATTGTTCGTTACGTTTATTGTGTGACGCGGCAGGCGGGTTTTTTCCGGGTATTGTTTTGAACCCGTGGTATTGTATTGTTGTACATTATTTGTGTGACTAGTGCGCTATTCGCTTTTGCCTTTGGCTGGAGTGTTGTGACGCTGTTGCGTCCGACTGATTTGCTTCTGCCAATTAAAGTGTGCCTGTTCACTCATCTCTGCTTTCCCGCACCTGACTCCAGTTGACCAGTTGCGCACCCAGTCTGACAGTGCCAATCATTTTGGACCTGACTATATATCTGCGAAATTCACATTTTCGCACACATATCCCATTGACATAGATGAATGATCGACATGAAAGTCTGAGTTACACACACACAAATATGAAACATGACCTATAGGATTATCATATAGGGCTGCTCATATAACCATAACAGGCCGTGGTTACACCACTGCATGTGCTCCCTCAAGGCATGATTAATACATCAGTTACTGTTTGGTGAAATAGCACCTGATGGTAATCCCTCTTGTTGACAGCCTGATCAGTTACCATGGTGACAGTGTAACGAGTGTCTGGCTAGTCTTGCTTATGGCTAGTGTACTGTCATTAAGCCCAATGCTACGCTGGCTTTGTCCAAAGCCCTGTGGGCTGCACCCAGGTCCTGCCCGGGAAATGCTCTGGCATGTTTATTGATCCTGCAGCATTCTACTCACGAAGAGGAGAGGCTTCCTATAATGTCATCATGCCAGGGAACATAGTCTGTAATGGCCCTCACGGATACCACACAGAAGCTTTCATCCTATCCTCTCCAACACAGTCACTACAGCTATTCTTTCCTCATCCTTCACTCCCTCATTCCTTTACTTCATCTCTCTTTTTCTCTCTCTTTTTCCTTTCACCGAAATTCAGGGCTTTGAGTCACACGGCTGACGAGACACAGATAATCAGATTTCTCACAAAATGCCAGGTGCGGCGCAGTGGGCTGGTGGTGGTTGGGAGGCGTGTGGCGGTTCGAGGGGCTCTGTCAGGGAGCGGGCGTGGGGACGAGGGTGGTGGATGAGTTGCAGATTTTCTTTGCTAGGGGGCTATGCTTATCTTGGAGTCCCAGAGCTCACAGCTCTTATCACAGCCATTCATCAATCTCCCAGAGAGGCTGCTGTAGCCCACACAGACACTATAGTACCAGCCCCAGGAGAGCTAAGGAACAGAGGGCAAGGCCGCCAGCAGCAGCCTCTCTCTCGCTCATCATTGGCATGATTGGATACCTCACCTTGCAAAGATAACAGCACTCAGCCTTTTACTAAAATGTTTTATGAGATTGGAGAACAAATTGGGAGGGATCTTAGACCATTCCTCCATACAAAATCTTTCCATAGTACCAGCCCTGGGAGAGCTAAGGAACAGAGAGCAGGGCCGCCAGCAGCAGCCTCTTTCTCGCTCCCTCTCTCTCTGAGAAATGAGACAGAGGAGTACATGTGCCCTGTGCCATGTTAACCTCCACAGCATGTCTGATAGCTAGCCTCCAGTCCTCCAGTCCTTGGCTGCTCCTCTCTGCTCTGCTCTGCTTTGCCCAGTGTAAATCTCCTCTCTAAAGGCCAGTCTATGCTAATCTCATTAGTACCCACAGTGTTGAGGATGAGGCTAGCTACCAACACCCATTCCTCCACTGGCAGGCACTTACAGCTGGGCTGCTGCAGGAAAGGAGGTGCCTGTTTCTTGACCCCCCTTAGAGACAGAGATGAGTGAATCAAGGCAGTTTAATGTAAATCATTTGGCCAGAGCTTCAGACTAAAAAAAACTTCCAAGCAGTAGCCATCTACAGACACAAAGTACTGTACAATCCTGTCTCTTCAACTTGAAGGGTGACAATTGTCAGGCATAAATAATCAAATGTGTCATGTGGTTCCTCCTTTAAGCTTCCTTACTGTGAGCAGCTATACCTCCCATAATTTACAGTGTACCTCATAGCGCTAGTGCTCCCCACAGTTCCCTGGCCAGTGTTAATTGGCAGCAGGAGTTATTTGCCATAGCCCAGGTTCCCCAGCCCTCACCTTTGTTTCCCTGAGGCGAATCCTCTCTCTGTCTCTCTTTCTGTCTCTCTCTCTGCCTTTCTATCTCTCTCTCTCTGTCTTTCTATCTCTCTCGCTCTCTTCCTCACTGGGGCTTGATAAATCAGGTCTGGGCTGGCTGCGTGTGGGGAGGTTTTATAGTGATCAGATTGCCCACAGCCATCTGCCTCTCTCCCTCCGTCCCTCCACTTCTCCTGCTGTATGCTTGCACTTTGAATGCTTGACATTATAAAGAGTGTCGTAGCCACAGTGTGAATATTATAGATATGGTTCCAATGCGGCCATGATCCCTGTAGTGCCCATAATGTAAATCAAATCAAATCAACGTTTATTGGTCGCACACACAGACTTGCAGATGCTATCGCAGGTGCAGCGAAATGCTTTGGTTTTTAGCACCAACAGTGCAGTAACACCTAGCAATAAATAAATAAAAACAATACACACATAATCCCGAAAAATTCAGAAATATCAGAACGAGCAATGTCAGAGATCAGAATATATACAATACCAGTCAAAGGTTTGGACGCACCAACTCATTCCAGGGTATAAATATATTTTCTATTTTTCAAAGTAGCCACCCTTTGCCTTGATGACAGCGATGCACACTCTTGGCATTCTCTCAACCAGCTTCATGAGGTAGTCACTTGGAATGCATTTCAATTAACAGGTGTGCCTTTGTGGAATTTCTTTCCTTCTTAATGCGTTTGAGCCAATCAGTTGTGTTGTGACAAGGTAGGGGTGGTATACAGAAGATAGCCCTATTTGGTAAAATACCAAATCCATATTATGGCAAGAACAGCTCAAATAAGCAAAGAGAAGCAAAGTCCATCATTACTTTAAGACACAAAGGTAAAATGAAACATAGCTGTAATGTTGAGGCGGCATTGGAATGTACTACTCTCTTAAACTCTTGCTAAGCAGCACCCGTTAACCATCCTCCTGATAGGTCTAAACTTTACGAGGCATGTTACTTCACACATCTCTTCTCATAGCCGACCACGTGCACTGTTTTCTGAACCATATCTGGATGGATACATAAAGAATTACTGTGGGAATAAATATCACAGGATGACGAAAATATTGGGTAAAAGTAGGCTAATGCAATTGAAGGCGTGTATCAAAATGATGTCATCCTTGTAATACATTTGAAGCAATAGCCTAACAGCGTGTGCTTTGAGACAAGTGTGGGGATTCATCTTGATACATCAATAAATGTCCGATTTTTGTTTTCACTTAATCTCCGTTTGGATATTGGTTAGGCTACAATTAGGATGGGGAATTCTTAGCTAAGTTGAGGTGAGGGCTGCCCATGATCATCTTGTCCAGTTGGCTCATTTATTACAACATTTTGCCATGTTATGTAGTTTCACAAGTGGATTATTTTGCTGTTTACTCAGTCGTTTAGTAGCCTAGGCCTCCTCCCAACCAAAAGCCTGTGACTTCACTGACTTGTCTGATAATCAATCAATGTGATTTTGTTTCACTGAATCTCCATCTGTTTAGGCTATTTGGTTAACTGATTTCTTGTTGGCCAAATAAGTGGAGATGGTATAATAAGTGGAGGTGGTGTAATAAGTGGAGGTGGTGTAATAAGTGGAGGTGGTATAATAAGTGGAGGTGGTATAATAAGTGGAGGTGCTATAATAAGTGGAGGTGGTGTAATAAGTGGAGGTGGTGTAATAAGTGGAGGTGGTATAATAAGTGGAGGTGGTGTAATAAGTGGAGGTGGTGTAATAAGTGGAGGTGGTGTAATAAGTGGAGGTGGTGTAATAAGTGGAGGTGGTGTAATAAGTGGAGGTGGTGTAATAAGTGGAGGTGGTGTAATAAGTGGAGGTGGTGTAATAAGTGGAGGTGGTGTAATAAGTGGAGGTGGTATAATAAGTGGAGGTGGTATAATAAGTGGAAGTGCTATAATAAGTGGAGGTGGTGTAATAAGTGGAGGTGGTGTAATAAGTGGAGGTGGTGTAATAAGTGGAGGTGCCGTAATAAGTGGAGGTGGTGTAATAAGTGGAGGTGGTGTAATAAGTGGAAGTGCTATAATAAGTGGAGGTGGTATAATAAGTGGAGGTGGTATAATAAGTGGAGGTGCTATAGTAAGTGGAGGTGCTATAATAAGTGGAGGTGCTATAATAAGTGGAGGTGGTATAATAAGTGGAGGTGGTATAATAAGTGGAGGTGCTATAATAAGTGGAGGTGCTATAATAAGTGGAGGTGGTGTAATAAGTGGAGGTGGTGTAATAAGTGGAGGTGGTGTAATAAGTGGAGGTGCCGTAATAAGTGGAGGTGGTGTAATAAGTGGAGGTGCTATAATAAGTGGAAGTGCTATAATAAGTGGAGGTGGTGTAATAAGTGGAGGTGGTGTAATAAGTGGAGGTGGTGTAATAAGTGGAGGTGGTATAATAGGTGGAGGTGGTGTAATAAGTGGAGGTGGTGTAATAAGTGGAGGTGGTATAATAGGTGGAGGTGGTGTAATAAGTGGAGGTGGTGTAATAAGTGGAGGTGGTATAATAGGTGGAGGTGGTGTAATAAGTGGAGGTGCTATAATAAGTGGAGGTGGTGTAATAAGTGGAGGTGGTGTAATAAGTGGAGGTGGTGTAATAAGTGGAGGTGGTATAATAGGTGGAGGTGGTGTAATAAGTGGAGGTGGTGTAATAAGTGGAGGTGGTATAATAGGTGGAGGTGGTGTAATAAGTGGAGGTGGTATAATAAGTGGAGGGGGTGTAATAAGTGGAGGTGGTATAATAGGTGGAGGTGGTGTAATAAGTGGAGGTGGTATAATAAGTGGAGGGGGTGTAATAAGTGGAGGTGGTATAATAAGTGGAGGTGGTAGTTAATCTATTCGTTTGCTCATCCATCACTGATCAGAAACATTTATGATGCAATAATTTAGCCTAAATCATGTGTTGGCCTATTATTTTGCTCGATCGCATATAGGCAACTCCAAAATCCCACAGAGGTTGTGAAATATGAATGAAACTCGAATGCTTTTGAAAACAGGATTGCTATTATTTTCTATCAGTATCATGATGAAGGTAAGACCCTATGCCTGCTCCCTAACATCTATTTAATAAACAAAATAACAAGCTATTGATTTCATTTGGATGGTGCAGCCATGGCTGCACAGACCCATAATATAGGCCTAATTAAACAAAAAATATGCTATTTTATTCTGTTGAAAATACATTTGATAAGTCTTATGTTTCTTAGGATCTGCCTAAACAAATTAATACATTTATTTTTGAAGGTGTATATTCTCAATGGATTTATTCAAATAGATGCCCACACACATCTACCACTCATCCTTTGCATGCTGGTGAGAGCATGGGAGCTATAAAATGTGTATGCAGGCAAGAATGTGGTCAAATTAGGTCTGTTTGTAAGGGGTACTTGGAAAGAAATGTGCCGGCTAATTCCTGTAAATCCTATGTGAAATCAGTATTATTCACTCAAGTGTTTCCTTTATTTTGGCAGTTACATGTGTGTCTAGGGTTGCCTTGCATATAACATTATTTCAATGCTCTTGATCTAGTTCCATGCCCGGAGCATTCCTTATCATTTAGTGATATTTTCTTCATTTCCTCTGATGCATTATGATCTCCTCTAGTAATGAAAGAAAGGGTAGCATCCCCCGCTACAGAGAGAGGGAGAGTAGGAAAGGCTATGGGGATGAAAGAATGTAGTAAAGCACATACCGTCCCAGAGTTATGGAATCATCAGCCCTTACATGTAGAAATGCTTGAAGATACAGTAGCAGTTTCTCCATTGTTGTTTTTACAGCTCAAGGCCACTGGGGCTTAACAGATCAAAGATAAAAAGCACAAAGTATGTGGTGATCTTCTATACTCCCCCATGGATCCTACAGTATATTCTCTGTAGCATCTGTAGAAATATCTTAGGATATCAACCAACGGTCTCATTGGCTGTTATGTTCAGAGAGGAAGGTCTTCCTTGAAAAAAGATGTGGATAATTGGGTAATATTTGGTTGAGACATTGATCACTGAGATTATAACCTATCCTCATCCACTCAGAAAGACAGTTAGTTGAATTTCCAATGTGTTATCACTCTGGTTTCATCCATCTAAAGGCACAACCAAATTCCAATGAAAAACCAATGTCAGAGTTTTGGTTTCGTGCCTAAATGTCTATATCACTGAGCTTTCAACTATGAAAAAATTATAATGGGAATACAATGTTAGATATTTTGTTTATTTATTAATGTGTTACTTCATCTAATAGCAGGACTAAATGACTTGGATTGCAGATGAGATTACATTAAAAGTACATGGTGCAAGTCATCAATGCAGTTCGAGATTCTGTGCAGATTCTAACCACAATTGTGAAGATCTCCACAGACCTGCGACAACCTTGAACATGAACGCTTTATGTGATTATACAATACATTTAGTGTTACAGTAACTTACTAATTTTCAGGTTGAATGTTACATTAGTTTGTAAGACAGCCTGAACTTTAGTTTACGTTGATTACTTTCTTCAAATCCATTGTATTTTCCACATAGACGCAACGTCACAATACATTGACAAATTACGTTAAAACAATGTTGATTCATCTAGTTTGTGCCCAGTCGGACAGGCCTGCTTGTAGAGGTGGGTCACCTGCTCAAATATGCCTTGGATGGCAGTGCCACTTGCCGACTTTACCTGAGGCAATGCACCAAGCTGGTATCTCCTCACAATAAAGAGAATGAGAACAATAAAAGTATACACTACCCAACAACAAACTTTTCAAATCAATACACTTTTTTTCCAGACAGCCAAATAGATTCATAACTTGAGGACTTTTGGGGAGAGGCGGAAGTTCACAGGAGAAATAAGGCTGTTGACAGGCACTCCCTCTGTCTTGGGTCAGTGAGGACAGAGATGGAGAGAGAAGCAGAGAGAGGAAGTGAGCGGGCGTGCAGTCTCTCTCTGCGGCAGGCTAATGACAGCACTTTACCATAACCATGCTGCTGAGGTACTCACTGCCAAATAAAGCAGCCCTCGGTCTGATGCATGCTCTGGATCCACACCTGGTTATTATTCCATCCTCTACCTCTCCCAATATTTCCCACCCTCTCTTCCGCTATCTGCCCCCCTTTCTCTACTGCCCTTCAGTTGCTCCTTAGGAAAGAGATAAAGTCAAACTGCTATAGCAACAAAGATTGCTTCTGAATTTTGAAAAGGTCTAATATTTTTTTCCAAATACCAATTCAAGAACATCAATATTTTAGTAGCTGTTTTGAAGCCACTTAATTATGTTTATCACGTAATCAATCTACACGTTCATTATGGGTGTCTACAACACACATAATCACAACTAAATGATTTAACATCTTCTGTGAGAATAAACATCCCATTAAACAAATCAACTGAGACTAGATCAACTGACTGCTGACCCAATATTTCCCTCAAGCCTAACTGGACCCATTACTGTTGTAACAGTCTGTTCTCCTTACACTGTATCCATGTGAATAATCAGCTATAAACACGTGTTTAGTCAAATGCAGAGAAACACAACACACATCTCTCTAATGCAGTGGTTAAGAAGAGCCATCAATCCACTGTGCCACTGAGTGATGAAACAGGCCAATCTAGACCTAGAAAAAAAACATTAAAAACTTTACAAAGTAAAGAATAAAATACAATTTCTGAACTTAAGCAGGAATACAATATTTTATTTTTGAAGAGAGCCAACAACTAAACTCAAATAAAACATACTACTTTATGGCAAAACAAAACAAAACAAATACATGCTAAACCAGTTCAAATTTTTTAAGATAAATATAAAAATGCATTAGAAACAACAAAGTGATTAATGATAATTTTAAAAGCTTCTACGAACATTTATAAAAATCTGAATTAAACAACAGTTGGATGGATCCTATAGCTTTCTCAGACTCAAAAATGATCAGCAGACAAAATATAATCACTAAAAACTTAGATCAACCAAAAAGTAATATTAGATACTGTGTCACGTCCTGACCCTTGTAAGATGTCATTTTCTATAGTAAAGTAGGTCAGGGCGTGACAAGGGGTGTTTTGGGTGGTTTTCTATTTTTTCTTTTCTATGTTTAAGTTCTAGTTTTTCTATTTCTATGTTTTTTTTGGGTTGATCTCCAATTGGAGGCAGCTAGTCCTCGTTGTCTCTAATTGGTGATCATATTTAAGTTGTTTTTTTTTCTATTGTGTTTGTGGGTAGTTGTTTTCCGTTTTGTTGTCTGTTGCCTGACGGAACTGTTTGCTGTCGTTTTGTTTCTTTGTAAAAGTGTTTCGTTTTTCATTAAAGAATAATCATGAGCACTCAACACGCCGCGCCTTGGTCCCCTCTATACGATGCTCGTTACACTCTGTTAAAACATTCACGCGGAGAAAAGCACCAGGGAATGGATGGCTTTCCCACAGAATTCTATTTTTGGGACAAAGTAGCGCCCCTATTTACAGAAATGACAACACACGTCACTCAATTCAGTACTTCATAGTTCCATGTATCAAACAGTTTTTTAAGTTATATACCAGGAAAAAAGTAGAGTCCCCTGCTGATTATAGACCCATAAGTTGAATAAATTGTGACAACACTTACAAGCAATATAATGGCAAACTTGATACCAGACTTGATACATATCAATCAAACAGGGTTTATAAAAAATAGACACTAACTAAGAAATACAAGACCGTGTTTCAGTTTAATGCAATATGCAAAAAAACAGATATCATTTATCAATAATGGCTGTTGACGCCGAAAAGGCTTTAGAAAGGGGCACACAATGGGGATGTCCTCGCTCCCACTCCTGTTTGCATTGGTAATTGAACCGATTGCAGAAATAATTATACAGGACCCAAAAATAACAGGTATTGGTAAACATGAATATAAACTAAACTTATTTGCAGACAATCTCCTGATATACAGCGCATTCGGAAAGTATTCAGACCCCTTGACTTTTTCCAAATTTTGTTACATTACAGCCTTATTCTAAAATTGATTAAATTGTATTTTTTCCTCATCAATCTACACACATTACCCCATTATGACAAAGCAAAAATAGATTTATAAAATATTTGCAAATGTATTAAAAAAATGAAATATCACATTTACATTGTTGGCAGCGATTACAGCATTGAGTATTGGGTATGACGCTACCAGCTTGGCACACTTGTATTTGGGGAGTTTCTCCATTTCTTCTCTGCAGATCCTCTCAAGCTCTGTCAGGTTGGATGGGGAGCGTTGCTGCACAGCTATTTTCACAGCTATTTTCAGGTCTCTCCAGAGATGTTTGATCATGTTCAAGTCCGGGATCTGGCTGGGCCACTCAAGAACATTCAGAGACTTGTTCCGAAACCATTCCTGCGTTGTCTTGTCCTGGCTGTGTGCTTAGGGTCGTTGTCCTGTTGGAAGGTGAACCTTTACCCCAGTCTGAGGTCCTGAGCGGTCTGGAGCAGGTTTTCATCAAGGATCTCTCTGTACTTTACTCTGTTCATCTTTGCCTCGATCCTGATTAGTCTCCCAGACCCTGCCGCTGAAAAACATCCGCACAGCATGATGCTGCCACCACCATGCTACACCGTAGGGATGGTGCCAGGTTTCCTCTAGACGTAACACTTGTCATTCAGGCCAAAGAGTTAAATCTTGGTTACATAAGACCAGGTAATCTCTGTTTCTCATGGTCTGAGAGTATTTAAGTGCCTTTTGACAAAATCTAAGCAGGCTGTCATATGTGCCTTTTACTGAGGAGTGGCTTCCATCTGGCCACTCTAACATAGGTTCACCCATCTCCACAGAGGAACTCTAGAGATCTGTCAGAGTGACCATCGGGTTCTTGGTCACCTCCCTGACCAAGGCCCTTCACCCCCGATTGCTCAGTTTAGGAAGAGTCCTGGTGGTTTCAAACTTCTTCCATTTAAGAATGATGGAGGCCACTGTGTTCTTGGGGACCTTCAATGCTGCAGACATTTTTTGGTACCCTTCCCCAGATCTGTGCCTCGACACAATCCTGTCTTGGAGGTCTACGGACAATTCCATCAACCTCATGGCTTGGTTTTTGCTCTGACATGCACTGTATATAGACAGGTGTGTGCCTTTACAAATCATGTCCAATCAATTGAATTTACCACAGGTAAGTTGTAGAAACATCTCAAGGATGATCAATGGAAACAGGATGTGGTATTTCTGTTTTAAAAATTTTATATATGCCTAGATTGCTGAGAATATTTTTTTATATTTAATCCAGTTTAGAGTAAGGCTGTAATGTAAATAAAAATGTGGAAAAATTCAAAGGTTCTGAATACTTTTGGAAGGCACTGTAAATTAACCAACACTGAAAACTCAATGGCCCCTTTGCTAAAAATATTTTCAGAATACTCGTGGAAAAAAATGAAATAATGGCAACAGGAAAAATAAAAAGAATAACTCACAATCTACTGCAATCCTTTAAGTGGACCAAAAAATTATTAAACACTTAGGATGCTTAATAAGTGACAACATACAAAAGAGTGTGCAAAGCTGTCATCAAGACAAAGGGTGGCTACTTTGAAGAATCATTTTGATTTGTTTAACACTTTTTTGGTTACTACATGATTCCATAAGTGTTATTTCATAGTGTTGATTTCTTCACTATTATTCTACAATGTGTAAATAGTAAAAATAAAGAAAAACCCTTAAATGAGTAGGAGTGTCCAAATGTTTGACTGGTACTGTATATAAATATAACTTTATTCCATTACTCAACAATAAGAAAGCAGTAGTAATTAAATGTGTTACGTCTGCTTCCAACTCACACCTTCAAACACGTAGATCCCCTGAACGCAGCTCACTCTCCAGATCCCAATCACCTGAATTCTAATCACCTGTTCACACAACTGTATGTCATTATCACACACTATTTAGTTCAGTTCTTTGCACCCCATCACTGTGAGGTATTGTTTGTTTTGTGACACATGTCTTTCGGAGCTCTGTTTTTCCCTGTGATTTACTCCTTCCGTGTATGATAGTTTTTTCCTGCCTCACTAACGAAGCCTTTTGCCTATTCCCTGCCTGTACTTTAGCCTAGCGGAATTCCTGTTTTCTACCTATTGACTGATCTCCCGGACTGTGTTACTAGCCTTTTCCCTGCCTGTACTGTTGCCCTTTTGGATCCCCTGTGTATGACCTTCTGCCTGCCCCTGGACCCAGCTACCTGCCTCCTCCTGTGGTTCTTTACAATAAACACCTGCTGCGCCCTGCGCTTGAAACCAGCTCTCTCCCCCCGTGTTCATTACAAAATGGAACAATCTTCCCTTAAATCATACAGGTAGAATAAGCCTTGCATGTCTCCCAAAGCTTTTGTATTTATTTTCGGTAATACCATTTACCCCACCAAAGACATTCTTAAAAAAAGTTTACTCCTTCATAAGACTTCATATGGCAAATATAAGTCATTGAATAAAAAGGAAAGTTTTACGTCTGTCTGAGGGGGGTTTTTAACCTCCCAGACTTGGAATTGTTTCAACTTGCAACCCAAGGCTTTTACTTGTGACATATAGTTAAGTCCACTAAAGAGGAACAGTGGGTACATATTGAAGATGTACATGCTCATCCCAAAAATATTTTTGTTTTTATTTTTTTCGAAAGGATAAAGCTAAGAACATGAACAACTTCATAGTTAAGAACACTAGAACAATATGGAAGAAAATGAAATGTATTCTACATGAACCAATATCTCTCCCTAAAAACACAACCCTATGGAACTTGGATAGTTTTCAGAATTCTAAAGGCATAAAAAGCGTAAATGACTTGGTAATATGAAATACATTTATTTCCATGACAGAATTAAAAGGCAATTGTTGACTGACCAATGTAGATTTTTTTTTATGTAATTTTTTTCAAATACATGCAACTTAAAAGTTACATATCACAACATTTAGATTTTAAATCTTTAAGACCTTTGGTGAATTGTATTTGTGTGAGAAAATGATGTTCATATGATAGCGAAGATATACAAAACCTTGCAGAGAGCATATCTCTTAAAAGCATTATTTACTATTGGATCCAGGACTTAAATAACTGATGTTGGCACAACATGGAGGGAATGTTGGAGCAACTAACAGAAATGACAGTTAATGAAAAGTTACGCTTAATTATACAGGAGACAAAATTCACAAATTCTACAGCACAATGGCAGAGTCATGTCTTAAGTGTAATACTAATAATGAGTTAGAAAGGTGGCTGTCAGAAGTATTACAATGTAAACTTACTTTTAATCCATCTGTTTGCATTTGTAAGACATGGCATATGGGGGTGTAGTGAGACACAATGGGCTAGAAAATGATCTTGTCATGAAAAACTGTTTACTAAAAACTTGGAAATCAATCAATCTGTCATCATTAACACATGTATTTAAATATTAAAAAAGCATGGGCAACCGAGAAAAACAAATTGGTACAGTTTAAGGCCATGTGGCAAACAATAATGCAGGCACTAGGGATGGGGGTGTGAGCAGAGGAGATGTAGTCGTTGTTTGTGTGCATTTGTGGGTTGCTGTTTGTATGTGTATGTTGGTATTTGGTGTGGAGAAAAGTCGAATATCCAATAGCAGTCCAATATCTGCTAGCAGACAATTTATTCTCCTGTATCTTCGGACCGGGTTACAGTAATAGGCAATGTAAAGCCCCACTATTACCAATTACTAGAAGAAAACGGTGATCAGTGACCCAAATTGTCACGCTTTGAAAGAATCCTGTCTTCATCTCTGAGTAAGGGACCATGGTGATGAGAGAAATACAAATACACCATGCTGCGAACATAAATACACTTTCCTTCTCTCTCTTCACATCTGGTCAAGTCAGGGGACCATCTCTCAGTTCATTGGTCATCGGAGTGTAGTCCTAATCCTGTCAGATAGCCTATCTCTGCTTAGTCCTCAGATGTACCCATACATCCATGCAGGAACACTAGACTGAACCACAATCCCTACCAAGATAAGCACTATCTGCAGTAGGTTCAGACTTCCAATTCACCACTGAGGAGAGAACATACCCTTTTTTGCCTGGTACTGCAATGGAATATGGCCCACATCACTTTGTGGCATTTTATTCTTTGCCGTTCAGCCATGGCCTCACTTTACCGCGGCACTAATACACATTGATTATTGGGAGTAGGGATATTTATAATGCCCAGCTTTCCATGTCCTTTCAGAATAGAAGGGCGCAAGGTAATTTGAGACATTTATTCTGAATTAGCAAGTAACAACCTTGACTTGAGAGTTCGAGACTACCACTTACCTGTCTGCTTTTTATGATGACAGTTACCCATTATATTAAACCATTCTCTGGACAGATTGCTCTTAAATTGCTTCTACTCCTCTGCCATTTGAAAAATAAAAGATGTGTACTTGAAGTATTGAGAGCTGGTGCCAGATTTCCTGGAAATCCACCAGCCCATAGTATATACTGTATGTTCTCTTGTCCAGGGAAGGAGATATTAGTTAATAGCCATTGGCTTTGGGACCCAAATGAATTATGTCAAATTGTTTATTTGAATAGGAAAAATAAATGTCATACTTTGAAATGGTACATAAATAACTATTTTCTTTGGCAAAACAATTTTCTGAGAGCTTTAACTTCACATCACAACAGTTGTCAAAGTACAGTACTGCTCAGTCAAATGGAATACGTCTGAACTGTACCTTGTTATTTTTATAGACATATTGTTACAGGAAAATGACATTCAACTAAGCGCAACACATCTACATCAAGAGCAGGTCTGCTTTAAATGATTCATGTAAGTCTATTGTAAATTATACTGTGCTCTCCAGTTTTCTGTGGGGTTAATAAAAATCACTCAGTATTTCTCTGCTTCTCTCTCCTTTTCAGTGTATTTCTCTCCCTCGCAACGATTCTCTCTCCTTATTCCTCTCAGTTTCTTCCATCTGCCTCTTAATGGCAATATTTCTCATCTCTTCATTTCCCTATTCTCTGTTCCATCCATGTTCTCTGTTCTCCTCTGGAGAAGACAATGCTGATGTGGGCTGTTCCCTAAGTTGTCCCAGACCCCTATTGACTGAGCCACTCTGTCTGTGAGACTCAATTAATTAAAAAAGAACAAGAAAAGATGAACAACCCACAATACCCAGGGGGCTCAATTTATCTACAGGAATTCACAGCTTGAAAAAAAATGATTGACACTCGTAACCTTCATTGGGATGTAATCTTCATCTTTAGCACTCTGAGATCTAATTAATTAGTGGAATCTCATTTCCGACCTAATGCAACTGGACAGAGCCGTGATGGAGTAGGGCGGCAGAGGGGAGGAGGATAGGAGAAGAGGAGAGCCCAGAGGAGGGGGGGTGCCATATTCCATCACTGTCTGTGAACTGTGTCCACCGTATTCATCCCACCAGAGCGAGAGGGGGATCTAGACAGGGGGCATTGTACACAACCGCTGGCACACTGGCTATGTGACATCTTACTTTCACACAAACATCACACCATAGCCCTGGGATCAGTTCAGGAAAGGCTTGCATGATCAGGGCCTTGTGAGTGAAGCATCTGCTTACATGGAATACATGGAATAGATTCAGCATAGTACTTCACTCTTCTAGACTCTAGAGGACCAGTATCAGAGCAAATAGTATGAGCGACAAAGTAGTGTCCAACAATGTGTGTTCTTGTGTGTCAGAGAAAAGGAGTGTGGGTGTGTGAGAAAAAGGTAGAATGAGGAAGGATAAATCAAAGAGAGTGTTTGTTGAATGTGGACTGACCCATTTCTCTTAGATGCTAATTGACATTGATGTAAAGTAGTAAAGTAGGTGATTCTTCTCTCAGGTCAGTTCATTTGTCTTCTAGACAATCTGTTTTTAGTGTCCTTCTCACAAATGTCACGTATTATAACCTGTTATGGCTAGGGGGCAGTATTTTCACGGCCGGATAAAAAACGTACCCGATTTAATCTGATTATTACTCCTGCCCAGAAACCAGAATATGCATATAATGGATAGAAAACACCCTAAAGTTTCTATAACTGTTTGAATGGTGTCTGTGAGTATAACAGAACTCATATGGCAGGCAAAATCTGAGAAGATTCCAAACAGGAAGTACCCTCTCTGACCATTCCTTGAGCTTCTTGGCTCTGTTTATTGAAAACCTAGGATCTTTGCTGTAACGTGACACTTCCTACGGCTCCCATAGGCTCTCAGAACCCGGGAAAAAGCTGAATGATGTAATTCCAGCCGCTGGCTGAAAAACATTAGCACCTTTGGTAAGTGCTCTATCAGGGGACCATCAGACTGAGGCTCGTGCACGAGGGGATCCCATGTTTTTACTTTCTCTCTCTTTGAACGTAAACACGGTTTCCCGGTCGGAATATTATCGCTTTTTTACGAGAAAAATGGCATAAAAATTGATTTTAAACAGCGGTTGACATGCTTCGAAGTACGGTAATGGAATATTTAGAATTTTTTTGTCACAAAACGCGTCGGGCGCGTAACCCTTATTTACCCTTTCGGATAGTGTCTTGAACGCACAAACAAAACGCCGCTATTTGGATATAACTATGGATTATTTTGAACCAAACCAACATTTGTTATTGAAGTAGAAGTCCTGGGAGTGCATTCTGACGAAGAACAGCAAAGGTAATAACATTTTTCTTATAGTAAATCTGACTTTGGTGAGTGCTAAACTTGGTGGGTGTCCAAATAGCTAGCCCTGTGATGCCGGGCTATCTACTTAGAATATTGCAAAATGTGCTTTCACCGAAAAGCTATTTTAAAATCGGACATAGCGAGTGCATAGAGGAGTTCTGTATCTATAATTCTTAAAATAATTGTTATGTTTTTTGTGAACATTTATCGTGAGTAATTTAGTAAATTCACCGGAAGTTTGCGGGGGGTATGCTAGTTCTGAACGTCACATGCTAATGTAAAAAGCTGGTTTTTGATATAAATATGAACTTGATTGAACAAAACATGCATGTATTGTATAACATAATGTCCTAGGGGTGTCATCTGATGAAGATCATCAAAGGTTAGTGCTGCATTTAGCTGTGGTTTGGATTTATGCAACATTATATGCTAGCTTGAAAAATGGGTGTCTGATTATTTCTGACTGGGTACTCTGCTGACATAATCTAATGTTTTGCTTTCGTTGTAAAGCCTTTTTGAAATCGGACAGTGTGGTTAGATAAAGGAGAGTCTTGTCTTTAAAATGGTGTAAAATAGTCATATGTTTGACAAATGGAAGTTTTTGTATTTTTGAGGAATTTGTAATTCGCGCCACGCCCATCATTGGCTATTGGAGCAGGTGTTCCGCTAGCGGAACGTCTAGATGTAAGAGGATAACAATGAAAGGCCATAAACCTCCCTATACACTCTTGGAAAAAAGGGTTCCTAAAGGGTTCTCCGGCTATCCCAATAGGATAACAATATTTGGTTCCAGGTAGAACTATTTTGGGTTCCATGTAGATCCCTCTGTGGAAAGGGTTTTACATGGAACCCAAAAGGGTTCTACCTGGACACAAAAACAGTTCATTAAAGGCTTCTTCTACGGGGACAGACGAAGAAGACTTTTAGGTTCTAGATAGCAGCTTTTTGTAAGAGTGTACACTTTGGGAGACTATTTGGGCATTTGGCTGAAGATAATCCGTTCTGTAAAACAGTAGACCTCTGTAAAAGTTTTCTGACCTTACATTCTGATCATAGGCAGCCTGGAAGCATAGAGAGTCCCAAGAAGGCAATCTAAAGGTGCATTACGATGTCAGAAGATGAAAGGGCTGATGAGAGAAAGAGAAGGAGAAAAGGGAGAAAGGAAAGAGTAAGGCAGCAGAGAAGAATCCCTCCCTCCGTTCTATCTCAGAACGCCATGCCGCTCCTTTCCTCCCTCTCTTCACAGCTCCCTTTAGAGCATCACAACTCTATTTCTGAAGCCAGGTGCCTCAATCTCTGGATCATAATAGGGAAATAAAAGGGAGTTTATAAACTGGAGTGCACACATCAGATCTGCAGTAATGACATTTTACCAATTGAAGTCGCCGCTGTATTATTTGCATATAGATGACATAATATAATAACTCTCTCCCCTACCTGGAGGAAGAGTAAATATTTTTCTGTCTGCTTTGTCTCATTGTGGTGACAGAGGGAAGCAGCTGCTAATTGAGGAGAGGAAGGAATCTTTATGTGGCGACTGACATTCAATTATGTCTGAGGGATCAGATTAGGTGGCGGACGAGGAATGTTTGAAAACAACATTTTGCGGGCGGTGGCGGACAGGCGGGGCGGTAATTTGAATGGCTGTTTGAGGGCGGGGGTGAATGCCGCTGCTCTGAATGAAATCACTACGCTATGACCCGGGAGTAATTGGATGTCCGAAGTGAAGCGCTGAGAAACGAAGGTAGAGAGAGAGACAGAGAGAGAGAGAGAGAGAGAGAGAGAGAGAGAGATGCTCAGTTAGTAGAGCATGGTGCTTGCAATGCCAGGATAGTGGGGTCGATTCCCTGGACCACTCATACTTAAAATGCACGCATGACCGTAAGTCGCTTTGGATAAAAGCGTCTGCTAAATGGCATATATTATTACATACAGTATATTATTATTATTATTATATTAAAGTTGGAGAGAGAGAGAGCGAGAGAGGTGAGGAATTGAGGAAGTAGTAGAGGGAGAGGGAAAAACTGACAGGCAGGCAGAATGAATGGTAGACTTGTGATGAGGACAACTTGCCAAAGCCAGAGTTCACAACACACACACACACACACACACACACACACACACACACACACAACACACACACACACACACACACACACACACACACACACACACACACACACACACACACACACACACACACACACACACACACACACACACACACACACAGCCTCTCTCATCACCAAGCCAAATAAACCATTTCACAAGCACTGCTTTCTTATCAGCCCAAACACCATGATGAGTTCACACTGGCAAGGTCACCACTAATAAACGGGGTCATTCTCTCGCGCCTCCATTACTCATTATGTACTGCTGATCAAGCTGAGCGCTATGGATTCCATTCACACCATGTACCTTCATGTACTAACTAGGAGGACTGCGGTGACAAATGGAAGGTAAACATCCATTTGTCACATCAAGAACATAGAACAGAGAAGGGGAATACCAGCTACCATGGCCATCGTATCAACATGATTGGTTATAACGAGATAGATACACAGGTACGACAAACTCAGAAAATAATGTTTGTCTGTCCTCCTGTCACTCTTAAATAAATGTCTTGTTATTGTACCATTTTCTTGTTAAGTGTTATTTTGTGTCTGACAGAGATATGAATTTAACAAGTAGCTCTGATAACCCCTCTGTTTAAACTCAGACAGATGTATAGACGAATGAACGGATGGACGGACAGACAGAGCCATTGAAGCATTCAGGATAGGTCATGTTCCTGTCTGGGTTACTCTCAGAGGTAACAGGAACAGTGAATGTGGACAGACCTCTGCTCCCCAGACCCCACATAGGGAGGACATTGATTTGAACGTTGATTTTGGCTCTTTGTAATTCATCCGTATGGAAGAGGAGGAGGGTCTGCCAGGCATATCGATTGGCTGCCGTTACCAGTGACAGGTCCCAGATTGCCCAGAGAGAACTAGAAATCCACAGTCACCATCATTAACAGTCTGCCCACACCAGTTAGGTCCCAGCCAGACCAGCAGCACCATGGGCCTGTACACCGTAATCTACAGCACCATCACTACTTCCTCAATCACATTAGTCTGCCTTTCTGTATGTGTGTGCGTGTGTGTGTGTGTGTGTGTGTGTGTGTGTGTGTGTGTGTGTGTGTGTGTGTACGTGTGTGTGTGTACGTGTGTTCGAGTGTGCATGTGTGTGTCAGTGACACCTGGCAAAGCCATCGCAAAGTAAACTAGATTAAAGACACAGCTTGAAACATATCAGAGCTGCTCAAATAATTCATAGCAGGGTGTTGATGATTCAAACCTACAACAATTACTTTTTATTGGCACATACTACAAGCAAATATGACTTTCGATTATGTTATTTTCTTTTTGACTCACATTTAATAATATGTGCATTACTACTCACTGCTTTGTGCTAACCTAAAGAGCTTTACACTGCTCTGTGCTTAAGCAACGGAACACAAGCCTCGCTTGTGAAAGTGCTGGCATTATAAACCAACGTGGACTTCCCCAATGGGTTTAAGAGCATAGCAACACACTACACGGCACCTGTCTGTCACTCAGAGTGCTATACATCCTCAGAGCAGCAGCAGCATGGGTCAGAGGAGGTCCAGAGTAGATAAGTAGCAACAATCATTATACACACGACCTCCAACTGACCTTTCATTGTGCTTCAGCAGGAATCACAGGCTGTAATTAACGGTTGGTGAGTGGAGAAGTGGAGGTGTGGAGACAAGTATAGACCAAAAGCCTTCGCTAAATATGGTACATGCACACAGCATGTACCATATAATTGAATTGAATCATTTCAAATGATAGAGGAATGTGGGAATGTACACTGAGTGTACAAACATTAGGAACACATTCCTAATATTGAGTCGCACCCCTTTTTTCCTACAGAAAAGCCTAAATTAGTTGGGGCATGGACTTGTTCAACAGGGATGCTGGCCCATGTTGACTCCAGTGCTTCCCATAGTTGTGTCAAGTTGGCTGGATGTACTTTGGTGGTGGACCATTCTTGATACACACAGGAAACTGTTGCGCAGCGTTGCAGTTCTTGACACAAACCAGTGCACCTGGCACCCACAACCATACCCAGTTCAAGGGTACTTACATATTTTGTCTTGCTCATTCACCCTCTGAATGGCACACATACACAATCCATGTCTCAATTGTCTCAAGGCTTAAAAATCCTTCTTTAACCTGCCCCCCCCACCCTTCATCTACACTGATTGAAGTGGATTTAACAAGTGACATCAATAGGGGATCATAATTGTTCAGCTTTTTTTTACATAACAGCAATTGCAGGGACACCACACAGAGAGTTGGTAAACTTCACAGTGCCATGATAACCACACGCCATGAACCTGATTCATCTGAAAAGCTGACTGGTACTGAAGGAGGGGTGTAGGCCAGATAAAGCTTGGGCTGACAGTGCCTCTGTGTGCTGTAGAGTGATGGCCTCCGGGTCCTGGGCAGGTCCAAGG
Source organism: Salmo trutta (assembly GCF_901001165.1). Classification (NCBI taxonomy): domain Eukaryota; kingdom Metazoa; phylum Chordata; class Actinopteri; order Salmoniformes; family Salmonidae; genus Salmo; species Salmo trutta. The sequence continues at coordinate 8,426,052 of NC_042963.1, read as the reverse complement.
TGAAATTGTCTGTCGGAGGAGAGGAGAGAGGAAGCTCTACTCCGCTGTGCTCCAGGTACTGATGACTGTGGACAGGATGTAGGATAGTTGTGATGAGGGGAAGGGAGGTTGGTCGTTTGACGAGGGGAGGCAGGCCGTGACAGCACAATGGACTGGAAAGTCCATTAATCACAACGCACCACAGCCAGGAGACTGAGACAACAGCTCTAAACACTAACATGAAACATATACACGTAGGCACACACACACACACACATAAAAACACACACAGAGCCCATTATTCAGGGCTATCAATCTGACAGACAGCTGGTATAACTCACACATTGTGCCTGTCAAATCAACCCATCACATCTGGCACTGGAAAGGCTTTTTAAAAATGCAAACATACCTTTACATCCACTGCAGCTTAAAGTTTATTCCTTTATAAAGAACAAGTGAAAGCATTTGATGTTAACCAATTGATTTTGCCATGATTGAAATGTCTGAGCATGAGAGTGTTGTGTAGTTCTGGCCAGCGTCTGTGAGACTGTGTGTCCATCAGATAGACTACTGCTCTTAGGCTTGCAGAGACAGAGAGATCCGATCTCTAAAGTCTGTCTTTCCTGTCTGATCGTCTGCATACAGTATACGCTACTTCACAGCCCCTAGGAAAATGGCCCCTTCTGTGTACCATATTATCTGTCAAAAATATAGTCTGCCATTGATCCAAAAAGTGAGAGGTAGAAAGAAAGGAGAGAGGAGCAGACAAAGTGGAGGGAAAAATAGATACGAAGGACATAGATGTGCAAATCAAGACAGAATTTAACGCCTGAGTGAGAGTGGTGGAGGGAAAATCAACTTGATTTCAATGTGACAAAATAGATTTTCCAATTTTCGATGGACTGCTTTGCCTCCCGGGGCACCATGGAATGTCCATCTAAATACACTTACAGCTCAACCTGAATTATGTCCAATGCATTTACAGGGTGGAGGAACAACGTTTTTCATCCAGCAAAAAAAGTAGTTTGGTGTGCCAGACGGAGGGTGTGTGATACATACTTATGAGTATCTGCTGAAGTAGCCGAGGTTTAAAGCTCTCCAGACACCTAGAAGATACAGATGTAGGATCTCTTTTGTTGCTGAGAATTTTCCTGCTCAGCAGGAAATGCAAACTTGAAGTGTATTCGATGATTAAAAAGGCTTCTAAAGACAATGATTAGTTGATTTTTGGTGTGTTAGCTGGGGCTGGGGCAAAAGTGTGACACAAATCAGGCCACCGAGCACTGAAGTTGCCCACCCCTTGTTTACATCATTTTCATGCTCATTAAACTATTCAGTGACCACTCATGCCCTGTGGATGGGTGCATTGTCATGGTAGCCAAAATAATGGCTTTTTCTACATGACCCTAAGCATGATGGGATGTTAATTACTTAAGTAAGTCAGGAACCACACCTGTGTGGAAGCACCTGCTTTCAATATACTTTGTATCCCTCATTTACTAAAGTGTTTCCATCATTTACTAAAGTGTTTCCATTATTTACTAAAGTGTTTCCATCATTTACTAAAGTGTTTCCCTCATTTACTAAAGTGTTTCCATCATTTACTAAAGTGTTTCCATAATTTACTAAAGTGTTTCCATTATTTACTAAAGTGTTTCCATCATTTACTAAAGTGTTTCCATCATTTACTAGTGTTTCCATTATTTACTAAAGTGTTTCCATCATTTACTAAAGTGTTTCCATTATTTACTAAAGTGTTTCCATCATTTACTAAAGTGTTTCCCTCATTTACTAAAGTGTTTCCATCATTTACTAAAGTGTTTCCATAATTTACTAAAGTGTTTCCATTATTTACTAAAGTGTTTCCATCATTTACTAAAGTGTTTCCATCATTTACTAAAGTGTTTCCATCATTTACTAAAGTGTTTCCATTATTTTGGCAGTTACCTGTATATGGGATTTTGTCTATTTTGTCTGTAACACAGACACAGGTATGAACTATAAACATGCAATAAAGGGGTGATCATGTTCAATACAACCCACTAATCATGCAATTTCGAACTCAAAAGAAATCAATAGCATCCTTCATGAGCACAGACCAGGCGCTCAATGTTTGAATTACACACAGTACTAACACATTTATCAATTAATCATCTATGAGAGTTATAGCTCAGAGATCCACTCATTGCCATTTGATAGTGATTTCCCTGTTCCATCTGAGAGGTTTCTGTTGGACTTGTTGGACACAGCCAATGCTGGTGGATAAGTGTGTATCACCTCAATTAAACCAAGCTCTAAGTGTCTGACAACAGCTAATATTCCTCTTCCACGAGCACAGTGAATCGATGTTCTGGCATTCGTCACCCTGCTGAAAAAGCAATCATGCCGTTGTCTCGCTCCGGTTAAGGAATGGGGCGATGCTGCCTCCGCTTGCTCATTAGAATGCACCACAGAAATCCACCCCCCCCGCCTTCCCTCACCCCCCTCATCTCCCCAGCACAGTGACCCCTCTCCCGCCTCCTTCATTCGCCTATCTGCAGTCTCTTTACTGACAATAAGAACAGTGATTTAAAACATCATGGTAGTGAGGCAGTGAGACAGCAGCAGTGTTTTCAGGCCCCATTAGATCAGTCTGGAGAGGCTCCCAGCCCAGCACACTCACCTCTCTGTCCAGCAGCGTAGGGGAGATCACAGTGACAATGTTGCCACTCTCTGGGTTGATGTAGAACATGTTGGGCGAGGGTTTATCGGGCGACTGCCTTACAATGTTGTAACGCAGCACCGCGTTCTGCAACCTGGGGTCATCAGCATCCTCTGCTGTCATTGTCATCACCACAGTTCCTATGGAAACAGACACAAGTTCGTTAGAAGTTTGCAGAACTATCTTGGGCACTACCTACATATGTAGGATCTTAATTTGAGCCAGTTTTCTACAGCAGGAAAATGATCTTGCAGCAACAGGAAATGTGAATTATTATGTGGATTATATTAAATGGACAGGGAAAATCAAGTCTGAAATTTAAAAGTGAAAATTACAAACTTCAGAAACCTTTTTAAACCTCAGATATAATACATGCTTTAACGTTACTGCGTTGCAGGAAAGTTCTCCTGCAACAGGGTGATCAAATTAAGATCCCACATCTGTTTGATAAGCATTCCAGACCGATAAAGTCAGTCACTTTGTCAATCACATGAAAGTACATTGAGTTACCAAATCACAAGTATGATGAAAATATGAGCCTGTTCAACGCTGATCTAACAACAAGGACTGAGACAAAGGCTAAGAATAATGACAGGCATTAGTCAGAATCTCACTCAGCAACTCACATCCTTTACTAATGCATTTTCTCCCTAATGCTGGTCAGAACGACACACCACATGTTATTTAGTAACGGGACAGGAACGGAGAGCCACCTCTGCAGTCTAAGCTGAAATCCCAGTCAATCCTTGACATCTCTTCTACTTTCCATCGTCATGTCTCGCCTCAGTGATGAGCCTCACACTTCCACTCTAAAGGCAAGAGAATTTGTAAGCTGCTGGGACGGCAATCTCTCTCCCACCTTGTATTCTCTCACTACACACATCTCATATGAGAACCGCAAGACATCTCTGTGGAGCCTGGAAATTTAGTTTGGACCACTGTAGAGTCATAGTACCAATAAAAAAACCCAAGCCTGGTTTCAGTCTCTTCGGCATGGCTGTTTAGGTTTAGCCATCATTCTTATCAGCCTATTACTATGACACTACCTCTTCTATTACTTGTTATTTTAGATTTGACTCTTTATTACTGATTATTGTACTGCAATGTTGAGAGAGCTAGCATACAATAATTTCACTACACGTCTGAACTGCTCTAAACTGTGTTTGTGACAAATAACATTTGATTTGATTTGACTGTTCACCTTAACGTTTGATGATTCTTTGCTGTGGAGTATTAGTCTGGAACAAATTAGCAACAAATTAGCCAAAAGTGCAAAAACTGCATCAGACTGCATCAAGTATGCTAAATAGTTGCTTTAGTGTAAATAGACATATGGTCAGTAGTATGTAATGGAGGGCAGAGAGGCAGAGAGGTATGGGTTTGATCCCCTGGCAGGTGTTTGAACTGTAAGGTGAACCATTTGTAGTGGATAAAGCAGTAATCCTTCTACAGGCTAATTACAGAGGCCCTGTGTGTCACAGAGCTCTCAGCAGACAGACAGATAGACAGACAGAGACAGACAGACAATCTCTTTACCATTCCACACACACACATTCAGTAACTGGCTAACAGACACCCCACATCCACATACGCCACAGAGCTAAAAACAGTGAGTAACTCACTCAAACATACATTCAAAATACACAAGCTGTCATCCACTGAACTTGTGACCATGGCTGACATATCCCTCCAGAATAATTAGTGTCTCGGTTTTAATTATAGGATCTGTCAGTTGGGACAGAGAGAGTAGAGTACTGATGGGGGGTGCTCCGCTACAGTCATTTCACAGACCATCACACTACACAGTCCCTGGCTGATGCAGCCATCTCTACTGACTGGGCTAGAGAGGTCCATGGGCTACACAGCTCCCCATGCATGGGTTATTCTATCTATCCACTGCTATTTCCAGTGGACCAGAATTATTCACAGTCCCTATACTGTACATGTTACTTGGCTAGAAGCTCTAAAGTTGTGCACCCGACCAAGCCCTGATTGCCAATACTGATAGAGAGTGAGTTTAAATGTTAAAGATCACTTCTACAATGCGGAGTTAATCAAGATACTGAGTGTTTTGTGAATATAAATATGCAAATGACACATATACATCATACTTCTAATCATTAATCGTCTCTAAACAAAGATGAACATGTAAGCTGGAAACATTGTTTCTGTGCTTTCACCTTCTGCGTGTAGTGATAAAGATAGAGATAACTCAGGAAGTGAATCTGATAACACATGCGCCTGTTAGGAAACTGTGAGAACTGTTAAGGCGTCCGCATGATCATCATTTGCTATTGTTAAAAACTCACTTGTTATGGCTTTACATCACCTGCCATCACATGGTTGGACAGTTACTTATCCAATAGAACTCAGAGAGTATATGTATTATATGTAGTGAGATGACCAATGGGCTCATCACTCATTTGAAGAAAACATACACTAAAAACATGGAAGTCAATTAATCCACCATCATTGGCACAATGGAAAAATCGAATGATATATTATTGGAATATTGAAATAGCATGGGTGACTGAGAAAAACAAATTGGTACAAAAAATGGCAAACAATAATGCAGGCACTAGGGATGGGGGTGTGAGCAGGCGGGTCTGGGCAGATGAGATGTAGTCATTGTTTGTATGTGTCTGTAAGTTACTGGTCATATGTATAAAATATTTTTAAGAAACATTTCTGTGTTGGAAATGCCTAACCACTTGTTTAATCTAAACTCTGCAAAAAAAGAAACGTCCCTTTTTCAGGACCCTTTCTTTCAAAGATAATTCATAAAAATCCAAATAACTTCACAGATCATCGTAAAGGGTATAAACAATGTTTCCCATGCTTGTTCAATGAACCATAAACAATTAATGAACATGCACCTGCGGAATGGTCGTTAAGACACTAACAGCTTAGGTAGGCAATTAAGATCACAGTTATGAAAACTTAGGACACTAAACAGGCCTTTCTACTGACTCTGAAAAACACCAAAAGAAAGATGCCCAGGGTCACTGCTCATCTGCGTGAACGTGCCTTAGGCATGCTGCAAGAAGGCATGAGGACTGCAGATGTGGCCAGGGCAATAAATTGCAATGTCTGTACTGAGACACCTAAGACAGCGCTACAAGGAGACAGGACGAACAGCTAATCGTCCTCGCAGTGACAGACCACAAGTAACAACACCTGCACAGGATTGGTACATCCGAACATCACACCTGCTGGACAGGTACAGGATGGCAACAACAACTGCCCGAGTTACACCAGGAATGCACAGTCCCTCCATCAGTGCTCAGACTGTCCGCAACAGGCTGAGAGAGGCTGGACAGAGGGCTTGTAGGCCTGCTATAAGGCAGGTCCTCACCAGACATCACCGGCAACAACGTTGCCTATGGGCACAAACCCACCGTCGCTGGACCAGACAGGACTGGCAAAAAGTGCTCTTCACTGATGAGTCTCGGTTTTGTCTCACCAGGGGTGATGGTCTGATTTGCGTTTATCGTTGAAGGAATGAGCGTCAGACCGAGGCCTGTACTCTGGAGCGGGATCGATTTGGAGGTGGAGGGTCCGTCTTGGTCTGGGGCGATGTGTCACAGCATCATCGGACTGAGCTTGTTGTGATTGCAGGCAATCTCAACGCTGTGCGTTACAGGGAAGACATCCTCCTTCCTCATGTGGTACCCTTCCTGCAGGCTCATCCTGACATGACCCTCCAGCATGACAATGCCACCAGCCTTACTGCTCGTTCAGAGGGTGAGGGCTAGGGCAATTCACCCAAGAAATGTCCGGGAACTTGCAGGTGCCTTGGTGGATTTCTCGATTTGGAGGTGGAGGGTCCGTCATGGTCTGGGGCGATGTGTCACAGCATCATCGGACTGAGCTTGTTGTGATTGCAGGCAATCTCAACACTGTGCATTACAGGGTTTTCCTCCTCCCTCATGTGGTACCCTTCCTGCAGGCTCATCCTGACATGACCCTCCAGCATGACAATGCCACCAGCCGTACTGCTCGTTCTGTGCGTGATTTCCTGCAAGACAGGAATGTCAGTGTTCTGCCATGGCCGTGCTCAATCCCATTGAGCACGTCTGGGACATGTTGGATCAGAGGGTGAGGGCTAGGGCCATTCACCCAAGAAATGTCCGGGAACTTGCAGGTGCCTTGGTGGAAGAGTGGTGTAACATCTCACAGCAAGAAATGGCAAATGTGGTGCAGTTCATGAGGAAGAGATGCACTGCAGTACTTAATGCAGCTGGTGGCCACACCAGATACTGACTGTTACTTTTGATTTTGACCCCCCCTTTGTTCAGGGACACATTATTCAATTTCTGTTAGTCACATGTCTGTGGAACTTGTTCAGTTTGTCTCAGTTGTTGAATCTTGTTACGCTCACACAAATATTTACACATGTTAAGTTTGCTGAAACTAAACGCAGTTGACAGTGAGAGGACGTATCTTTTTTTGCTGAGTTTATTTGTATACACTTTAAACAGACAGTGCCTCTCCTCTTTCTAAAGATCTAATTTAACTGTACTGTATATACGAATATGAATATGAATATGCATATATGAATAGTGTTTAAATAGTATTTTTGTTGCCTCTTGTTGTCTTTCCTAGATAAAACATGTTTTATTTATTTTGAATTTAATGTCACATCTTATGTTGTTCTTGTCTATTACTGTTCTGTATTTTGTCATGTATTTGTACATTTTATGTGGACCCCAGGAAGAGTAGCTAATGAATGTGCAGCAGCTAATGGGGATCCTAATGAACTAAACCAATATAACTGTAGAAGAGCTCCTGTGAGTTGTCTCCAAACCTTCTGTACGTGACCTGGTTGCATGCCAAAGGTCAAATTACTGGGCTCCTGATGTGATTAACCCATACTGACCCCCATTGACCTTAGGCCTATCTGCTCAGACAGACTGAAATGAATGACAGAGGTACCTACTATCAATATGCACATGCAGGGAGATAGCAACCAGCTACTATCAGCACACACACACACACACACACACAACCCTAAAAGCAGTAACATGGGTCAATTTTGACCAGAAATGTAATAATTTCTGATCCTTCTGAACACCCTGTAGGGTGTGGGAGCCATTATAATTCAAAAATAACAACAAAAAGAAAATACATATTTCGCTTTCAGTCAATGTTTCTATACGAAGTGGAGAGTCTCATCTTTCAGATGCAACTGGAACTGAGTTGATAGCCCATAGCGTTCCACAGTTTGAGGTCTGGTGCCCTTATCAATGGCCCTCTTAGGTCGTATCGGTATATAAGATTTGCTCAATCGCCAATTTCTCAGCCTCTGAGCATCACAGAAACACAACACTTTGAATGAATAACATAAAAACGTTCATAAAAAGTAGCTATGGATGAAATGTATCAAAATATCTGTTCATAATATGAAAAACATAAATATATATATATATATATATTTTGAAACATCAAATGTGAGTATAAATGTGTGAAAATGTTTACATATATGCTTATTTGGGGGAATTTAAACAATTTAGGTTGTGTAACAAAAGGTTAATAAAATAAAAAGTGTTACTGCTTGACAGACAGTGTATCTTTGCAATCATTACCAATGACCCCTGTCGGTGCTTTTTAGCAAAAAATATGTTTGCACTTTTAGGGATGATTGAGTACTGGAACCAGATATAAAGCAATAGATGATTGCCAGAACCTAATGATAAACCAATTACACCTACCTTGATTTAGTGAGAAGTCATTAGCCACCGTGCTTCTACATCTGCATTGCTTGCTGTTTGGGGTTTTAGGCTGGGCTTCCATACAGAACTTTGTGACATCGGCTGATGTAAAAAGGGCTTTATAAATCAATTTGATTGATTGATTGTCATCCCTCATAAAGCCCATGCTCTCGCCAGTGCCAAGGTATAATCAATGTTAACTGCATTTGATGGTTAATGGGAGGGTCTGAAATGGCTGGAGATGAACCAACAGTACTGTATTATCAACTTCCCTCATTTGGAGAGGATGAGATCAACCCACAAATGCCAGAGCCTCCTCTCCTCATTTCTCCTCTCCGTGCCAGAGACTGGGAGAAATGGAGAAGAAATAATGGAATAGATTTGTGGGTAAATGTCAATGCAAATATTTTACACACTTTTCTCCATTCCCACCTCTCCATCTGTCCCTATCTCCCTTTCTCCATCTCTCTCTACAATGAGGCAGAGGGGCCTGGGCCCAAGTTCCCTTTTCGCAGTTACAGTGCATTCGTAAAAGTATTCAGACTCCTTGACTTTTTCGACATTTTTTTGACGTTACAGCCTTATTCTAAAATGACTTCATTTGTTTTTTCCACTCATCAATCTACACACAATACCCCCAAATTCCAAAGCAAAATCAGTGTTTTAGTAATTTTTGCAAATTTATAAAAACATTTTTTTTTAAATATTACATTTACATAAGTATTCAGACCCTTTAATCAGTACTTTGTTGAAGAACCTTTGGTAGCAATTACGGCCTCGAGTTTCTCCCATTCTTCTCTGCAGCTCTGTCAGGGTGGATGTGCAGCGAAGCGGGTTCAAATCCAAGCTTTGGCTGGGCTACTCAAGGACATTCAGAGACTTGTCCCGAAGCCACTCATGCGTTGTCTTGGCTGTGTGCTTAGGGTCCTAATCCTGTTGGAAGGTGAACCTTTGCCCCAGTCTGAGATCCTGAGCACCCTGGAGCAGGTTTTCCTCCTCCCTCATGTGGTACCCTTCCTGCAGGCTCATCCTGACATGACCCAACAGCATGACAATGCCACCAGCCGTACTGCTCGTTCTGTGTGTGATTTCCTGCAATACAGGAATGTCAGTGTTCTGCCATGGCCAGCAAAGAGCCCGGATCTCAATCCCATTGAGCAGGTCTGGGACCTGTAGGATCGGAGGGTGAGGGCTAGAGCCATTCCCCCCAGAAATGTCCGGAAACTTGCAGGTGCCTTGGTGGAAGAGTGGAGTAACATCTCACAGCAAGAACTGGCAAATCTGGTGCAGTCCATGAGGAGGAGATGCACTGCAGTACTTATGACCACACCAGATACTGACTGTTACTTTTGATTTTGATCCCCCTTTTGTTCAGGGACACATTATTCCATTTCTGTTAGTCACATGTCTGTTGAACTTGTTCAGTTTATGTCTCAGTTGCTAAATCTTGTTATGTTCATACAAATATTTACACATGTTACGTTTGCTGAAAATAAACGCAGTTGACAGTGAGAGTACGTTTCTTCTTTTGGTGAGTTTATTATTAGTTTAATTATACCGTACATCGCGTTCCAGCTGGTGTCAATTCCACAAGTTACCACCGGCTAAGGCTATGACGTTGAAATGCCTATTGACTCTTCTGAATGAGCTTAGTCAATGCAGAAAGCAGATACACTTTACCTTCTTCCACGTTGTTGCTGTTGCTGCTATTCAGAAAGAACACATGTATTTTTGTGTTGGATCTCTCTGCCAAGGTTTTTCCATTCCTTAGCCCATGCTTCCATAAGCAGAGCCCAAAAGAAAACACAGCCACAACAAATATTAAACGTACCTCCTTCTATCGTTAATGCTTTAAGTCCATTGTGCACTACCTATGGGAAGTGGGGAAAAAATGGAGACTGAATGTTCCACTGTAGAGGCTCACAATTCTACTGAAGAAGCCATCAGCTGCCTGCTGCCTACTGCTGCTTTATGACCATTACCAAGGATATCTTCACTGTCCCTTTTGTTATCTGATCTTGTGGTGGTTAATTCTCATCCTCCCTCAGCATGTACAGTATACTGCCATTCAAATAAACTTGCAACACAACCAAACATTTCTGTGGCTCAGGATTCTCTCATTGCAAACCTCCAAAGTGCTTGAAAACAAAGAAATAGTGTCACCATCTTGGATAAAAAATAAATATTGCACTGTAATTAGTTGCCATAATTAACAATTAACCAATTAGGCACAACAATCAAAACGTAATCTGTTAAACTGTGATGGTCAATCTGTGGAGAATTAGAGGCCCTTCTCCAAGTACCAAAAACCACAAAGTCTACAACTGTTAAACAAAAACTTTTCCCATTGATTCATTTACAGCACTTGGGTTAGTGGAAATAATTCACATGCTATGGAAGCAGCAGTAGCATAAGTAGGAGTCTAGGAGCTCCAGACCAGATTGCTATGCTGAAACACAATGGGATTTAATGACTACTGAGCTGACAGTGAGGGGAATTGACTCAAATAGTTCCTCAACTTCTCACCGCTTATCACATCCTAATTGTCTTCAAAGGTCTAGACTACTCACTCCAGAACACAGGGGTTGGCAGATAAAGAATGTAAATTATTGATCTATGGAATATATGTATTTTTCATGTATTTTTTTACCAGACAAGAGAATCATCAGAATTCATCAGCCTGATGGTGCATTTTAGTAAAAAGTGAACATGTAATGCTAGGTGTGGAGTTATATGACTGAAGAATGCCATTGAGACTGATGTCAAAATGGAACATAACATTGACCGATGGTGGGAGAAACTATGAAAAAAGGTTTGTGGAATTCAAAAAATGACTTTTTGGAGCTGATATGAAACACACAAACAAAATGTCTGCTGGAATCTGCTGCTATCTCTGCTTCAGTTACAATACAGCAGTATGTCAGAAATCCTACAGCAATAAACAGCAAATAAACTCCACTGTATCATTCTGATAACATCTGCCCAGGCGACATGATCCCTGGCTGTGATGGCATGTTCAGTGGAGTGAACCATGCGCTCTTCTGGCCGCACACAGGACCACAAACCCAACCCAACCTGGCACCCCAGAGCCAAGCTCAATCAGCACACATAAACACACTTCCTGTCAAAAGAGTACACCTTCTGGTGGGCCAGCAAATGGCACTTACCAATATCAATACACTGGTGAAAGGTGGAGGCAGAAGTGAGAGAATGATTTCGCCATCACGGTTGACAACTCCCTTGTGTCCTCCTCCCAGAGTGCTAAGAACCTTGGCGTGATCCTGGACAACACCCTGTCGTTCTCCACTAACATCAAGGCGGTGACCCGATCCTGTAGGTTCATGCTCTACAACATTTGCAGAGTACGACCCTGCCTCACACAGGAAGCGGCGCAGGTCCTAATCCAGGCACTTGTCATCTCCCGTCTGGATTCCTGCAACTCGCTGTTGGCTGGGCTCCCCGCCTGTGCCATCAAACCCCTACAACTCATCCAGAACGCCGCAGCCCGTCTGGTGTTCAACCTTCCCAAGTTCTCTCACGTCACCACGCTCCTCCGCTCTCTCCACTGGCTTCCAGTTGAAGCTCGCATCCGCTACAAGACCATGGTGCTTGCCTACGGAGCTGTGAGGGGAACGGCACCTCCGTACCTTCAGGCTCTGATCAGGCCCTACACCCAAACAAGGGCACTGCGTTCATCCACCTCTGGCCTGCTCGCCTCCCTACCTCTGAGGAAGCACAGTTCCCGCTCAGCCCAGTCAAAACTGTTCGCTGCTCTGGCACCCCAATGGTGGAACAAGCTCCCTCACGATGCCAGGACAGCGGAGTCAATCACCACCTTCCGGAGACACCTGAAACCCCACCTCTTTAAGGAATACCTGGGATAGGATAAAGTAATCCTTCTAACCCCCCCCCCCCCTTTAAAAGATTTAGATGCACTATTGTAAAGTGGTTGTTCTACTGGATATTATAGGTGAATGCACCAATTTGTAAGTCGCTCTGGATAAGAGCGTCTGCTAAATGACTTAAATGTAAATGTAAAATGAGGAAGAAATACAACATGAGAGGGTAGTTGCTTCAGTGTTTGTCCCTCTACTGCATCTCAAAGTACCTTGGAGCCTGCTGGTGCCCAGACCAAGAGGATTCTTTCACAGCAACAGTAAAATGGATCCCGGCCCCTTCAAACCAGCAACGAGCCAAAAGCCTCTCTTTTTATCAAAGGAAATATGCACTAAGATATTGTTTCCTCTATAAAAACCTACTCCACCTCAGGTCCATTGGCATATTCATGGGCATCATGTGATGTTATGAATGAGGCGGCTTTCAAATGACTTGCTCTGAGAGCTGTGAGAGGCAGAGAGCTGCTCTTGTTATTCTTATCAAGAACATTTATGAAATAGATAATGAATGGGTAAATAGCTAGCTATAAACAGTTGAAAGTAAATTACGTTAGATCATTAAATGAAATGTAATTCCTTCCATTGTCAAACAAATTAATCATATTATTTTAAATTATTAGAATAAATACATTTAAGGTTACAGTGATAAAAAAAATAATTTTTTTGTGAGAGTGACATTTCAATGAACTGTTGTATGTGGATAAATAGGCTGCATTATTGTTATCAGACATCTCCTCCAGACACAGTCTTCATTATAATCAGCTCGGTGTGTATCCTCCATCAATCACTTCAAGTCTGCTGGGAATAGCTGCGTACAGATATCATATTCTGTAGAGAGCTGACTAAAGCTGTCATTGGTATTTCTAGTTCAGAACACAATATATTTTTTTAAGTGCATATTTGTATTTTAACACTTTGATTACAGTCCAACTTTCTCTGGTTTACGGCAGGTAGCCTGGCGGGTAAGAGTGTTGGGCCAGTTATTGAAAGATTGCCGGATCGAATCCCCGAGCTGACAAAAATCTGTCGTTCTGCCCCTGAGCAAGGCAGTTAACCCACTGTTCCCCGGGCGCTAAAGATGTGGATGTTGATTAAGGCAGCCCTCCGCACCTCTCTGATTCAGAGGTGGTTGGGTTAAATGCGGAAGACACATCTCAGTTGAATGCATTCATTTGTACAACTGACTAGGTGTCCCCCTTTCCCTGTATCCTCCTTTACACTGCTTATAAACCCACTGACCCCCTCTCTTGCACTGGTCTATGCACATTCATACTACACTGCGGCTCCATCACACACACTACATATGCTCAGACAAACATGCGTATTGACACGACACACACACACACACACACACACACACACACACACACACACACACACACACTCTCTCTCTCTCTTTCACACTCTTCACATATGCTGTTACTTCTCTGTTTATTTTCTATCCTGATTGCCTAGTCGCTTCTTACCCCTACATATTACCTCAATTACCCCAACTATCTCGTACCCCTGCACATTGACTCGGTACTGGTTCTCCTTCTATATAGCCTCGTTATTGTTATATTATTGTGTTACTCTTTCCATTTCTTATTTTGCTATTTTTGTTTACTTTTTAACTCTGCATTGTTGGGAAAGGGCTTGTAACTAAGCATTTCACTGTAAAGTCTACACCTGTTGTATTCGGCGCATGTGACAAATAACATGTGATTTTATATTCTGAAGTGCGTGTGGTTTTCCATGCCTGTCAGCTACTAACCCTGGTCAGTTTTAAGCAGCTCTCATGGTTTAGTCACTTCCCCACACCTCATAATCATCTGTGTCTGATGTAATCCATCCTACAGCTCTGAAACCCTCTAACTGACAGATAGACAGACTGATAGACAAACAACTAACACTGGCAGTCTACTGCTGCAACACCTCACATAGGCTACCCCAACAGACAGCCCACCTGCAACACCTCACACCCCAAAACAGCCACACAGGCTGCCCCCGAGAAACCACTGGGCAGTGGTATGCCTACAGTGTTACAGAGTCTTCATGGGTTGAGCATTGGGAGGTCCACCATCATTCAATACCCGCTTTTAGATAACAACTGACAGAGCTTATTCTGGATTTTAGTAATGCAGCATGGAATAAAAAAGCCACTATTGCCAAATTCAGTCTGTGGCTGGGAAATTAATTAGGCAGAAGTGCTTATAAACTGTAGTATATCATCCCCTTTTTATGCAAAAAGCACTAAACCCCAAAACACTATGGTTATTAACATACACTGCCATCAATCATATCAGATATTCTACCAGCTCCCTCTTTTTGGCGAAATTATTATCTTTGTTTGACCAGTCAGAAAGTATTCATGCCACTTGACTTATTCTACACTTTGTTGTGTTACAGCCTGATTTTTTGTCCCCCATCTACACACAATACCTTATAACGACAAAGTGAAAACATGTTTTTAGAAATGTTTGCAAATGTAATGAAAATGAACTACAGAATTATCTCATTTACATAAGTATTCACACCCATGTCAATACATGTTAGAATCACCGTTGGCAGCGATTACAGCTGTGAGTCTTTCTGGGTAAGTCTCTAAGAGCTTTGCACACCTAGGTTGTATAATATTTGCATATTATTCTTTTAAAAATTCTTCAAGCTCTGTCAAGTTGGTTTTGGATCATTGCTAGACAGCCATTTTCAAGTCTTGCCATATATTTTCAAGACGATTTAAGTCAAAACTGTAACTAGACCACTCAGAAACATTCAATGTCGTCTAGGTAAGGAAATCCAGTGTAGAGTTGGCCTTGTGTTTTAGGTTATTGTCCTGCTGAATTGTGAATTTGTCTCCCGGTGTCTGTTGGAGAACAGACTGAACCAGGTTTTCCTCTAGGATTTTGACAGTGCTTATTTCTATTTTGTTTATTTTTATTCTTAAAAAAACTCTAGTCCTTGCCAATGACAAGCATACCTGTCACCTCCTGACCAGTAAAAGGCGTTATTTGTTATTGTAGTTTGGTCAGGGCGTGGCAGGGGGTGTTTGGATTGTGTGTTTTGGGGTTTTTGGGTTATGTTCTATGTTAGTCTATTTCTATGTTTATTCTAGGTTGTCTATGTTTAGGTTGGGAGTGTTTGGGATTGGTCTCTAATTGGAGGCAGCTGTATTTCGTTGCTTCTGATTAGAGACTATATTTAAGTCGGTTTTTTTTCTCATTGTGTTTGTGGGTGGTTATTTCTGTTCAGTGTTTCGTGTACCTGACAGTACTGTTTGGCTGTCGTGTTTTTCTTGTTTTGTTTAGTGTTCGAAATAAAGTTAATTATGAGCACTCAACCCGCTGCGCCTTGGTTTACTCCCTTCGACGGTCGTTACAATACCCATAACATGATGCAGCCACCCCCATGTCTGAGGAAAGACTGGATCCATCACTGAAGATGCTTTTAACTCAGCCAGAACCAACAGCTATGGCAACTCTGAACACCTCTATCCCTTGGCTCAAAAGAGAGAGCCACAGCAACCCCACAAAACAATCAAATGATTGAAATGAAATGACAGGTATCGAATCAGATCGTATGTGTTCTGATCCCTGGCATCTGCTCTGTTCTATTCCCTCTGTTTGGGAGCTTTGATTAGGAATGGGCAGGCAACGAAAGCCTGGACCAAAGACTAAACCCTCCCAGTGATTTACATCTCACCTCTCTTTCCTCATACACAATCACACACCAGTCTGTCTGTCTTCCTGTCCTCCTCATATGAGCTACAGCTTCTGCTCCTGTGATTATTAGGATAAAATTACATCACATCAGAAGGGGGGGGCACAATCAGGGCCCATTATTTCTCCCAGTCCTCCTCTCTCTCTCTGTACCTCTCCTGAATGGCTTTCAATGTCAGACTTGCTCTGTGCATATCTCGGCTGATTGCCTATGCCCCCTCCCAGTCTCACTGTACAGTACAGAGACCATTCTGAAGCCAAATGTCAAGGCCCTGGGCTGAGAGACACTCTGCACGGAGGATAATATCCAGGTCTGCTGCCGTTCAGGGCCCTCTCCAGGCAGGCAGGTAGTGCAAGAGTTACAACATAGAGCTAGAGGAAATGAGAGAGAAAGAAAGAAAGAGAGATGGAGAGAGATAGCACTGCAATTCAACCATTTCAAAGACTGACTCCTCCTCACCTCACCAGAGACTCAGACGATGCATCAAGCAGTGGAATGAATGTCTTCAATTTGCATCTGCCATTTAGATTGAAACAGATGTAACGCTACAGCAATCAACAACCTTAAATAATTATATTTCTTAACATTGACTGAGAAAAAGATGGGAAACTATGGTAGACCCTTTCATAATTATACAAAATGTATTTCTTCATGCCATAAGTCATGTTTTAATGTATCGATGTTTTAATGACCTGCATCATCAGACAACAGATTAGATCTAAAAGCCCTCCGCACCGTCTTTCATGAGAGGTTATCTCTCTCTGTGTCTGTGTCTGTCTCTCTCCCTCTCTCCCTCCATCCCTACCTGTGTTGTTGTGACTGGTTTGAATCAGACCAGACTACTTTCAAAGTCTAGACCATTCAGACAGGATAAAGAAATAAGAGGGTAGAAACAGTTCATAACTGTCAGATTGATTGAAGGGTTGATGGGATGAATCAGGAGACTCACGTCATTGTCTTGAGAGACTATTCAATGTCTAGACCATTTGTTCGTAAAGAAGAAATGAACATCAGGCTAGAAATGATAATACATCTCAGAAATTGAAATAATTGAATGTGTCTAAACAAGATGTTCATTATCATTGGCAGATAGATTTAAAGAGCTTAGATTGAACTCAATTAAAGAGCTTTCCTTTGTACTGCACACCACTTGATGAGACAACTGTTTCAGTCTTTCAGAGGAATACTGACAACATTGTGAACGTTTACTTTATGGCATGATTCCAACAACAGTATGACACTTTTAGGATGTACGTTACAGTTCAGGTAAAGTGGAACCACAGGTTTACTGGAATACCAGTCATTCATTTGGATGCAAAGAAAAAACAGGGGAGAGGGGATATGTGAAGCAACAAGGTGCTTTGAAGAAGCATGTCAAAAACACAACCCCCTTCTTCCTCCTCTTTTTGAGAAGCCCCATACTGAGATTTGACATATAGTACCACAGCTCTGTGATATTCAAATAACACTACATGATTATGATCAAAACAAGACATTTAACATGCTGCTCCACAAATACTCCACCAAAATAATACACACCGACACAGTGTCATAAATCAAAGTAAAAGGAGATTATGAATTGTTGTCCTAAAAACATGCTGCAGATTTACCTGAAACTCCAGCATGACACTCTGTCATATTTGAAAACTGTACGACTCTGAGATCAATACTTCAAATCTTTATTATGTGAGCTGACCTTACTGTCAGTGGTTGAACTAATCTCCAACCATACTCAACAACAAAAAAATCTAGCAATATTGCCAAACCCCGCTCAGAAATCTTTATATAAGAGCATGCAATAGACTTCAGTTCCCTTTGACTCGGTTGACATACAGTAGGGAGCACAAGGGAACACAAGCGTCAGAGCAGTGAATGTGGCATTACATTCGATTTTTGATTTGATTTATTAGGATACCCATTAGCCGACGCCAATGACGACAGCTAGTCTTACTAGGGTCATACACATAATGAAAAAGACATTACAGACAAAAGACTTTACAATTTACATACATTTAAAAACATTAACATGTAGTGTGTGTGTGCATCTATCAGTTACACATACAGTTGAATACGGAAGTTCACATACACTTAGGTTGGAGTCATTAAAACTCGTTTTTCAACCACTCCACAAATTTCTTGTTAACCATGTATAGTTTGTATAGTCGGTTAGGGCATCTACTTTGTGCATGACACAAGTCATTTTTCCAACAATTGCTTATAGACAGATTCTTTCACTTATAATTCACTGCTTCACAATTACAGTGGGTAAGAAGTTTACATACAATAAGTTGACTGTGCCTTTAAACAGATTGGAAAATTCCAGAAAATTATTTCATGGCTTTAGAAGCTTCTGATATGCTAATTAACATAAATTGAGTCAATTGGAGGTGTACCTGTGGATGTATTTCAAGGCCTACCTTCAAACGCAGTGCCTCTTTGCTTGAAATCATGGAAAAATCTAAAGAAATCAGCCAAGACCTCAGGAAACAAATTATAGACCTCCACAAGTCTGGTTCATCCTTGGGTGCTATTTCCAAATGCCTGAAGGTACCACACTCATCTGTACAAACAATAGTACGCTAGAATAAACACCATGGGACCACGCATCCGACATACTGCTCAGGAAGGAGATGCGTTCTCTCTCCTAGAGATGAACGTACTTTGGTGTGAAAAGTGCAAATTAATCCCAGAACAACAGCAAAGGACCTTGTGAAGATGCTGGAGGAAACAGGTACAAAAGTATCTATATCTATATCCACAGTAAAACGAGTCCTATATCGACATAACCTGAAAGGCCGCTCAGCAAGGAAGAAGCCACTGCTCCAAATCCGCCATAAAAAAGCCAGACTACGGTTTGCAGCTGCACATTGGGACAAAGATCGTACTTTTTGGAGAAATGTCCTCTGGTCTGATGAAACAAAAATAGAACTGGTTGGCCATAATGACCGTCGTTATGTTTGGAGGAAAAAGGGGGAAGCTTGCAAGTCGAAGAACACCATTCCAACCGTGAAACACTGGGGTGGCAGCATCATGTTGTGGGGGTCCTTTGCTGCAGGAGGGACTGGTGCACTTCACAAAATAGATGACATCATGAGGAAGGAAAATGATGTGGATATATTGAAGCAACATCTCAAGACATCAGTCAGGAAGTTAAAGCTTGGTCGCAAATGGGTCTTCCAAATGGACAATGACCCCAAGCATACTTCCAAAGTAGTGGCAAAATGGCTTAAGGACAATAAAATCAAGGTATTGGAGTAGCCATTACAAAGCCCTGACCTCAATCCTATAGAAAATTTGTGGGCAGAACTGAAAAAGCGTGTGTGAGCAAGGAGGCCTACAAACCTGACTCAGTTACACCAGCTCTGTCAAGATGAATGGGCCAAAATTCACCCAACTTTTTGTTGGAAGCTTGTGGAAGGCAGCCTGAAATGTTTGACCCAAGTTAAACAGTTTAAAGGCAATGCTACCAAATACTAATTGAGTGTATGTAAACTTCTGACCCACTGGGAATGTTATGAAAGGAATAAAAGCTGAAATAAATCCTTCTCTCTACTATTATTCTGACATTTCACATTTTTTAAATAAAGTGGTGATCCTAACTGACCTAAGACAGGGAATTTTTATGAGGATTAAATGTCAGGAATTGTGAAAAACTGAGTTTAAATGTATCTGGCTAAGGTGTATGTAAACTTCCGACTTCAACGTTACATGTCATTATATACACACAACAAGTAGGTCACATGGGGGAGAGACGTTGTGCCGTGAGGTGTTGTTTTCTTTGTTTTTTGAAACCAGGTCATTTGCACTATATAAGATGGAAGGGAGTTCCATGCACTCATGTGTCACGGGTGTTCCATCTCCGGCCTCTAGGTCACCAGGCTGCTCGTTATGGCGCACACCTGTTACCATCGTTACGTGCATCAGACTCACCTGGACTCCATCACCTCCCTGATTACCTTCCCTACATATGTCACTCCCTTTGTTTCCTTCCCCAGGCGTTATTGTTTCTGTTCCTGTCGCATGTCTGTGCGTTGTCCGTGTTTCTTATTTTGTATTATGTTGTGTTTATTTATTAAAACACTCACTCCCTGAACTTGCTTCCCAACTCTCAGCGCACATTGCTACATCATGGCTCTGTATAATAGTGTAAGTTTCCTTGAATTTGTTCTGGACCTGTGAGAGGAGAGATTGGCATGCATATTATTAATATTACCCTCTGATTACAATGAAGAGCAAGATGTGCCGCTCTGTTCTGGGCCAGCTGCAGCTTAACTAGGTGTTTCTTTGAAGGACTTGACCATATGATTGGATAAGATAAGATAAAACTAAAGCCTGCAGGACTTGCTTTGTGGAGTGTGGTTTCAAAAAAGCAGAGCATTTCTTTATTAAGGACGGACCTCTCTCCATCCTTACAACCATTGAACCTGTATGTTTTGACCATGTTTACAACTGTAATTTAACCAAGTAATTTAGTCTCCTCAACTTGTTCAACAGCCACACCATTCATTATCAGACTCAGCTGAGGTCTAGAACTTAGGGAATGATTTGTACCAAATACAATGCTCTTAGTTTTAGATGTTCAGGACCAGTTTATTACTGGCAACCCATTCCAAAACAGACCGCACCTCTTAGTTGGGTTTCAGTAACAACGTTAGCAGTGGTTGCTGATGCGTATATCGTTGAATCGTCAGTACACATGGACACACATGCTTTGTTTAATGCCAGTGGCAGGTCATTGGAAAAAATACAAGTAGAGTAGAGGGCACAGAGAGCTGCCATGCTGTACACCACACTTTACATGTTTGACATTAGAGAAGCTTCCATTAAAGAAAACCCTCTGAGTTCTATTAGATAGCTCTGAGTCCACGATACGGCAGAGGTTGAAAAGCCATAACACATACACTACCTTTCAAAAGTTTGGGGTCACGTAGAAATGTCCTTGTTTTTGAAAGAAAAACACATTTTTGGTCCATTAAAATAACATACAATTGATCAGAAATACAGCGTAGACATTGTTAATGTTGTAAATGACAATTGTAGCTGGAAACGGCAAATTTTAATGGAATATCTACATAGGTGTACAGAGGTCCATTATCAGCAACCATCACTCCTGGGTTCCAATGGCACGTTGTATTAGCTAATCCAAGTTTATCATTTTAAAAGGCTAATTGATCATTAGAAAACCATTTTGCAATTATGCTAGCACAGCTGAAAACTGTTGTTCTCATTAAATAAGCAATAAAACTTGCCTCTAGAGTAGTTGAGTATCTGGAGCATCCGCATTTGTGGGTTCGATTACAGGCTCAAAATGGCCTGAAAAAAAGACCTTTTTTCTGAAACTCGTCAGTGTATTCTTCTTCTGAGAAATGAGGGCTATTCCATGCGAGAAATTGCCAAGAAACTGAAGATCTCGTACAACACTGTGAACGAGATCGGTACCGCTCCGGTACCGCTTGCCGTGCAGTAGCAGAGAGAACAGTCTATGACTAGGGTGGCTGAAGTCTTTGACAATTCTTAGGGCCTTCCTCTGACATCACCTGGTATATCAGTCCTGAATGGCAGGAAGCTTGGCCCCATTGATGTCCTGGGCCGTATGCACTACCGTCTGATGTGCCTTGCGGTCGGAGTTCGAGCAGTTGCCATACCAGGCAGTGATACAACCAGTCAGGATGCTCTCAATTGTGCAGCTGTAGAACTTTTTGAGGATCTGAGGACCCATGCCAAATCTTTTCAGTCTCCTGAGGGGAAATAGGCATTGTCGTGCCCTCTTTACAACTATCTTGGTGTGTTTGTACCATGATAGTGTGTTAGTGATGTGGACACAAAGGAACTTTAAGCTCTCAACCTGCTCCACTACAGCCCCATTGATGAGAATGAGGGCGTGCTGGGTCCTCCTTTTCCTGTAGTCCACAGCCATCTTGCTTGTCTTGATCATGTTGAGGGAGAGGTTGTTATCCTGGCACCACACTGCCAGGTCTCTGACTTCCTCCCTATAGGCTGTCTCATCGTTGTTGGTGATCAGGCCACAACGCTGTTGTGTCGTCGGCAAACTTAAGGTGTTGGAGTCGTGCCTGGACATGCAGTCATGAGTGAACAGGGAGTACAGGAGGAGATTGAGCACACACCCTTGAGGGGCCCCCGTGTTGAGGATCAGCATGACAGATGTGTTGTTACCTACCCTTACCACCTGGGGGCGGCCCGTCAGGAAGTCCAGGATCCAGTTGCAGAGGGAGGTGTTTAGTCCCAGGGTCCTTAGCTTAGTGATGAGCTTTGAGGGCACTATAGTGTTGAAAGCTGAGTTGTAGTCAATTAATAGCTTTCTCACAAAGGTGTTCCTTTTGCCCAGGTGGGAAAGGGCAGTGTGGCGTGCAATAGAGATTGCATCCTCTGTGGATCTGTTGGGGCGGTATGCAAATTGGAGTGGGTCTAGGGTTTATGGGATAATGGTGTTGATGTGAGCCATGACCAGCCTTTCAAAGCACTTCATGGCTACAGATGTGAGTGATACGGGTCGGTAGTCATTTAGGCAGGTTACCTTAGTGTTCTTGGGCACAGGGAGTATGGTGGTCTGCTTGAAACATGTTGGTATTACAGACTCAGTCAGGGACAGGTTGAAAATGTCAGTGAAGACACTTGCCAGTTGGTCAGCGCATGCTCAGAGTACATGTCCTGGTAATCCGTCTGGCCCTGCGGCCTTGTGAATGTTGACCTGTTTAAAAGTCTTACATCGGCTATGGAAAGCGTGATCACATGCATGATGCAGTGTTGCTTGCATCGAAGCGAGCATAGGAGTAATTTAGCTTGTCTTGTAGGCTCGTGTCACTGGGCAGCTCTCGGCTGTGCTTCCTTTTGTAGTCTGTAATAATTTGCAAGCCCTGCAACATCCGACGAGTATCGGAGCTGGTGTAGTACGATTCAATCTTAGTTCTGTATTGATGCTTTGCGTGTTTGATGGTTCGTTGAAGGGCATAGCAGGATTTCTTATAAGCGCACGGGTTAGAGTCCCGCTCTGTGAAAGTGGCAGCTCTACCCTTTAGCTCAGTGCGGATGTTGCCATAATCTATGGCTTCTGGATGGGGTATGTACGTACAGTCACTGTGGGGACGACGTCATCGATGCACTTATTGATGAAGCCAGTGACTGATGTGGTGTACTCCTCAATGCCATCAGAAGAATCCCGGGAACATATTCCAGTCTGTGCTAACAAAACAGTCCTGTAGCTTAGCATCTGTGTCATCTGACCACTTCTTTATTGACCGAGTCACTGGGCCTTCGTGCTTTAGTTTTTACTTGTAAACAGGAATTACCTCAACTAATCTGTGCCCTCGCACATTGACGCTGTAGTGGTACCCCCTGTATATAGCCTCGCTACTGTTATTGTATTGTTGCTCTTAATTATTTGCTATTTTTCTCTTTCTTCTTTTTAATTTATTTTTTTACTTCAGTTTATTTTAGTAAATACTTAACACTTATTTTTCTTAAAACTGCATTGTTGGTTAAGGGCTTGTAAGTAAACATTTCACTGTAAGATCTACACCTGTTGTATTCGGTGCATGTGACAAATACTATTTGATTTGATATGACACGTGTCAGTCTCGTATAAGCGCTCTCAAACTCTGAGCCTGCTAGGCTGCAGTGATGTGGAAAGGGAGGCTGCTGGTACAGAACTGACAACATCTGTAACTGACATCTGTCTCAAATATCTGACATCTCTGTATCATCTTACTGAGCTGCTGCACTCAGACACAACTAATGTACTGTACCAGCAGGCTCTGGCATTAGTTATTGAGTGTCCTTACATCAGTGGAGGCTGCTGAGTGGCGGACAGCTCAAAATAATGGCTGGAACGAATGGAATGAACGAAACGAATGGAATGGCATCAAACACATGGAAACCATGTGTTTGATACCATACAACTGATTCCGCTCCAGCCATTACCACGAGCCCGTTCTCCCAAATGAAGGCGCCACCAACGTCCTGTGCCTTACATGTAGCTACTGTACAGAATGTTGGACCAGGGAACTGTCAAGGGCATTGAGTGAAAAGGGGTGTTTTCAAATCTCAGGTGTTTTCAAGTGTGTTCAGCTGCACAGGAACAGACCAGAGCTACTCTGTGATCGGCTGTTCTGTTCTGAGTAGACTCACTAAGGCAATCCTGCCATTAGCTGCTCTAAATCAAGACAAGGTAAAAAGTGGGCCCTGTGAAGAGACACGTCTATTAATTATTCTGGGAAACTCACTCTAATTCTTGAACACCAGAGCAGTGAATGAAACTGAAAACCTATTAGCCGCTATTCGTCCAAGCAGCTCAAAGAACAGGAAGCAATCAATACAGGGCAGATATGTGGCAGGGAGATGGGAGCGTGTGACAGGGAAGCAGTGAGAGGAGTAAAATGAAATGAACCACAGAGACAAGATGTGTGTGGAAGAGAGAGAGATAGGAGATGGACAGCAGACAAATAAGGAAGTAAGAGAGTAGCAGGGCAAACGGCAGGTTGAGCTAAGAATAGTACAGTAGGGCAGTGTTGTGTTTGAGACCACCTAAAGCGAGACAGATTCAGGACCAAGACCGGAGCAAATCAAGTCCGAGTCAAGACCAAGACCGGAGAGGGGGAGGGCGAGACCGAGTCAAGACCGAGACCAGGAGGGGGACAAGGGGTTCGAGTCCAATTCAAGACCAGGATTGTTATTTTGTCAAATCCCCACCATAATAAGACTTCAAAATGTCCAGTATTTCTGTGTTCATATTTCAGATCAACATATGTATTCTTTAGATGCATGCTGAGGGAAAATAGATCCACTCTACAAATTATTACTAACCCAAAAACAGTGGGGAACAATGGGCCTTCTACGCCTTCAGAGAAGGGCTAAGGATTTATAATATGAGTATAATAATATAATAATGATAATTATATTATTTTTTTCAATGATACTCTGATTTAATCTTTTCCGTTTTTGTTGGAATGGAAAGGAAACGGTAACAATGAAGAGAAAAAAAAGATCCAATCATGACTTTTTTTCTGGTCTCTGGGGAGATAAATTTAGTTAGCTAAGTCAGCTATTGGATAGGCCACGAGAAGCTAGATAAAGCCATCTGCCATTCAACTGTATTAAGGCAACATTTTGGAGTGACATTGGAATCAACCAATTACATTTTCACTTAATGAGTGGGACAATTTGCACAAAAACATATGGACATTTCTGCCTTTTTGAAGGCCAACTGGTCACTGTGCAATAGCGAGCAGTAGTTTTCCCACAGTCTAGCTAGCTACATTTTGTTGTTGTCTAGTTTGCAGCGGCTGCAGCTGGTGTTATCAAAGAGGATATTGTTGGTAATTTGTTAGCTTCTTCCTTTTCAAGAATAGCTTTCAACAAGAAGTTAAGTTTCAAAAGATCATCATCTGGTGAGTGGAACTGTGTTTTTTATTGTAGAGCGCTTGCTGTTGTTCGCTATCACTTTGAAAATAACTTGTGTTTGAAACATTGTTGCATTTAAAGTGGAACTGACAGCTTTTAAGCAACACAAAACCAAAATATAAAAATATGTTCATATAAACCCTCATGAAGAACATGACACTTAAAAAAAATGATCTGACAAGCGACTACTTAGATATGAGCTGTGTTCGAAAACTCATACTCACCGCACTAACCGTACTATTTGTGACGCTAATTTAGTATATAGTATGGTTATTGGTCATAGTATGGATATAGTTAGTATGCCAAAAGTTCACGGATGTCGTACTAAATTCACCAAAATACAAAGTGTACAAACAGTGGATACTATTTCCATGCTTTTAGGGCCCATAGTGCAATTCTTCAGAAAATGGGCATGGCTTTACAACGTCTTCAGATTTGAAGAAAATGTCGGAAAATATGCAGCCGAAGTTCGACGACAGCGGATACCATTTCATTGCTTTAACTAATTATGACAAATGTTATGAAAATGTTGAGCAATGTAATAAAGTAATGACTTTTCAAATAAGTTACGTGACATGTTATGTTGGCTCACAATTTGTTAGCTATGCTATCCTTATGAAACACATAGCATTACAGCAGTATGTACCGGTATGTTAGCTAGTTAACGTTAGTTGGCTACTAATACATCTAACTTGCCAGGCAGTATATTAACTATCTGCTATCTAACTACCCAACGTTTATTGACTTGATTATTCACATAATTCTTGAACATTGTTAAATCTGGCTATCAACTCCGATTTCAGAGTACTCTTGTCTAAGTGTGCCAGAGCACAGAATAACTGATGAATTTACGAATGCGCAACACCCGTTGAATATTGCCGGAGTCAGTAAACATCGGCAAAAAATGTGTAATTAAATTGTTGCCAGCAGCATATTTGCAGTCATCAACGCTCTGGATAACATATAAACAGCCTAACCAGCTCTGCTAGGGCGAATAAAACGGTCAGAGTGAGGTGTTTTCTGATTTCCGTCTGGAAGTAGCTAGCCAACATTAGCTAGTTAGGGTGCTTGACTGTTGTTGAACGCTCGGCTCAACCCTACTCCTTGGCCAGAGCGTCCAATTTACAAATGGACAATCTGACAACGCTCTGGATTTACAAACGCCCAGAGCGCACTCTGGCACTCCAGATTGAATTTACAAACACACCCGAAATCTTAATGTCTAGCTAGTCATCTGTTATGCTAACAATCAAGCAAGAGGTTGCAAAGCAACAACATCAACTTCCGGTAGACAGGCGAATCGCTAGTACGCTCAACTGAAACGATACCATTCGTTTACAGTATACTAAAATGAACTAATAGTATATACTCATTAAGTATGTAGTATACAGTATGTTAGTATGGGTATTCGAACACAGCTATGGTAATTTTCCCGTTTTCATAAAGGGCAGCTAAAACAACCAAAGACAAGTACAAATCACCTTAAATCTACAGTTTCATATGGAGCCATAGCTGAATGAAACTCTTTACCAATCCATATTTCTCAGGCAAAAATGAGTGTACAGGAAATAAAAAGCATCAACTGAACGTTTAATGTGTTTCCTGTCGGTATTTTAATTGTCAGTATTGTCTACTTGTTAAATGTTTGTAAAGTCTTCATTTGTAATTGTTTGTAATGTCTTATTAATTGGTGTTGGACCCCAGGAAGATTAGCTAACATTACGGTGTTAGGTAATGGGGATCCTAATAAAAATTCAAATCCTTAGACCAGAGGGAAGAGTGCCCCCTACACCATCTGGTCTCCCATCCAGAACAAACCCTGCTTAACTTCAGAGGCAAGCCAGCAGTGGTATGCAGGGTGATATGCTGCACAGAGATAGAGAGCAGGACCAGCAGCAGAAATACAAGGACCTGTACAGGGTTATTCTACTGGCGTAAATCCCATTGCGCTCCAATGCAGAGCCTGCTCTATAGAGATGGATGTGGCTGCCTCTTCACAAACTTCTGATTTATTTTTACTGGGTAAAACTTTATTTGAATGCGACTTCTTTGAGATATTTCAGTACAACAGTGCCTTACAAAAGTATTCATCCCCCTTGGCGTTTTTACTATTTTTTTGCATTACAACCTGTAATTTAAATAGGTGAAGTGAAATTCAAAAAAATAACTTGTTTCATAAAATTCAAAAAAAATAAAAAAAACGGAAAATTGGTGCATGCATATGTATTCACCCCCTTCGCTATGAAGCCCCTAAATAAGATCTGGTACAACAAATTACCTTCAGAAGTAACATAATAAGTTAAATAAAGTCTACCTGTGTGCAATCTAAGTGTCACATGATCTGTCACATGATCTCAGTATATATACACCTCTTCTGAAAGGCCCTAGAGTCTGCAACACCACTAAGCAAGGGGCACCATCAAGCAAGCGGCACCATGAAGACCAAGGAGCAGTGGCGGTTCTAGACCATTTCAACTGGGGGGGCCAAGCTGGGGCCAGTTGTACTGTTAGATGGGGCCAGTTACATTAGACGTTATTGTTGCCATATCGTTTTCTTCACTGCATTGCAGGTATTAGCAGGCAAAAGACCATGTTCATAATCATTAGTGTTCCGCGTTGCCACTGTCTAATAGCGGATGTAAAAAAAGAACGATAGCAAAAATTAGTTTTAAGCTAAAATAATTTTATACTCCACATTTAGGGGGGCCACAAGTGGGTCAAAAATTGTTGTCACAGGGGCACTGCCCCCCCCCCCCCCCAGAACCGCCCCTGCCAAGGAGCTCTCCAAACAGGTCAGGGACAAAGTTGTGGTGTGGAGAAGTACAGATCAGGGTTGTGTTCTAAAAAAAGATCCGGAAATTTGAACATCCCAAGGAGCACCATTAAAACCAGAAAAAAGCCATTGCTTGAAGAGAAAAATAAGCAAACACATTTGGTTTCGCCAAAAAGCATGTGGAAGACTCCCCAAACATATTGAAAAAGGTACTCTGGTCAGATGAGACAAAAATGTAGCTTTTTTGCCATCAAGGAAATGCTATGTCTGGCGCAAACCCAACACCTCGCATTACCCCGAGAACACCATCCCCACAGTGAAGCATGGTGGTGGCAGCATCATGCTGTGGGAATGTTTTTTCCGGCAGGGACTGGGAAACTGGTCAGAATTGAAGGAATGATGGATGGCGCTAAATACCGGGAAATTCTTAATGAAAACCTGTTTCAGTCTTCCAGAGATTTGAGACTGGGACGGAGGTTCACCTTCCAGCAATGACCCAAGCATACTGCTAAAGCAACACTCGAGTGGTTTAAGGGGAAACATTTAAATGTCTTGGAATGGCCTAGTCAAAGCCCAGACCTCAATCCAATTGAGAATATGTGGTATGACTTAAAGATTGCTGTACACCAGCGGAACCCATCCAACTTGAAGGAGCTGGAGCAGTATTGCCTTGAAGAATTGGCAAAAATCCCAGTCGCTAGATGTGCCAAGCTTATAGAGACATACCTCAAGAGACTTGCAGCTGTAATTGCTGCAAAAAGGTGGCTCTCCAAAGTATTGTCTTTGGGGAGGTGGGGGGGGGGGGTGAATAGTTATGCACGCTCAAGTTTTCCGTTTTTTTAAACTTATTTCTTGTTTGTTTCACAATAAAAAATATTTTGCATCTTCAAAGTGGTAGGTGTGTTGTGTAAATACAATGATACAAACCCCAAAAAATCTATTTTAATTCCAGGCAACAAAATAGGAAAAATGCCAAGGGGGTGAATAATTTCGCAAGCCACTGTAATCCAAGCTGCAAAACATTGATATTGGTTTTCTCAGCAAGCAGAGATTTATGAGGAGTGAATATTGTTCAAGGGTAAAATACACACTTTGATATAATAAGTGTGCAAGAATAAACACAGAGGGACGAAGACAAAAAACATGAAAACAAGCAATAGACAGTATATCAAGCATATCCCCAAACAAACAAACATTCATTTGATTTTCATTTTAGATAATGAAAATCAATATGCGAGAGAGAGGTAGCGGTCCAGCTCAAACCTAAGTAAGGTGAGGAGCTGTCACTCAAATTATCTTCCTGTTTACACAATAAACAGAGATGTTTACCACTGCTCTGTTTGTGAAGAAACTGAGCTTCATCTCATGGCCTACTTTCAGTATATCAACTTAAAGAGAATGACAATTCAAATTGTCATTAAAATTGTCCTTGTTGTGACTGACTGCCGTGTATTGTGACATTGGAAGAAAGAATAGTCTGCTTTCCAAGAAAACTTCAGACAAAGATGGTAGCACTTTAGTTTACAGTGTTGAAATAACAGGGTAATGTCCAGAAAGTAACAGGAAACAACAGGGAAATAAGACAGCAATGAACAGGTGAGCACTCAGTAGCAATCAGTACAGGAACCCTGATGAGCAGGCAGGAAAACATGATGCAAGGCCATGTTCAAACTCAATGGGAGATGAAACACAAATACTCTATAAATTGTCATACGCAGCACGGCAACGTTCTACTAAAGAGCAACTGTGTGTCTGCTCTAGCGTGTATTGTTTCCTCTATTAACCTCTCTTGGGTAGGGGGCAGTATTTTGACATATTTTGACGCTAGGATATGCATAGAATTGGAAGATTTGAATAGAAAACACTCTAAAGCTTCTACAACTGTTAAAATTATGTCTGTGAGTATAACAGAACTGATATGGCAGGTGAAACCCCGAGGACAAACCATCCTAAAAAAAAAACAGCCTACCCCTTTTTTCAATGGCCATCACTTTTATTATAAGGCCATCACTTTTATTATAAGGCCAAGTCCTCCAAGATTGCAGTTCTTAGGGCTTGAACTAGATGTCAACAGTCTTTAGAAAGAGTTTCAGCCTGGTTTTTGGAAAAATTTGCCTGAAATTGTAGTTTTTCTAGGTGGCTCCCATTTTGGCTGTCGTGTTTCCAAGCGAGTGGATGAGAGCGCGTTCTTTGGTATTTTTCTCCGGTAAAGACAATAACGATTCTCCGTCTTAAATTTGATCGTTTATTTACGTATTAGGGTACCTAAGGTTTGATTGTAAACGTTGTTTCACTTGTTTGGAAAAGTTTATTAGTAACGTTTGGGATTCATTTTGTATGCATTTTGATGGAGGGAAACTCGGTGGATTATTGACTGAAGCGCGCCAGCTAAACTGAGTTTTTATGGATATAAAGAAGGACATTATCGAACAAAAGGGCCATTTGTGATGTAACTGGGACCTTTTGGAGTGCCAACAGAAGAAGATCATAAAAGGTAAGGCATTTTTTAAATCGCTATTTCTGACTTTCGTGTCGCACCTGCCTGGTTGAAATATGTTTTTCATGTGTTTGTATGTGGGGCACTGTCCTCAGATAATCGCATGGTGTGCTACCGTCCCACCTGCCCATAAGAAGTTAACCATTATGGATTTGAGTGAAGTCTGTCGATCTTCTGTCACCTACAGGACACTCTCTATAGTTCACCTGGGCATCACTATCTGGGTGGTGTCTTAAGAACGCCCTCGCAGAATAACTTGGGAATTTTTATTTTATTTATTTAACCTTTATTTAACCAGGCAGGCCAGTTGAGAACAAGTTCTCATTTACAACTGCGACCTGGCCAAGATAAAGCAAAGCAGTGCGACACAAACAACAACACAGAGTTACACATGGAATAAACAAACGTACAGTCAATAACACAATAGAAAAAATCTATATACAGTGTGTGCAAATGAGGTAAGATTAGGGAGGTAAGGCAATAAATAGGCCGTAGTGGCGAAGTAATTACAATTTAGCAATTCAACACTTGAGTGATAGTTGTGCCGGAGATTAATGTGCAAGTAGAGATACTGGGGTGCAAAGGAGAAATAAAAAAAACTATATGTGGATGAGGTAGTTGGATGGGCTATTTACAGATGGGCTATGTACAGGTGCAATGATCTGTGAGCTGCTCTGACAGCTGATGCTTAAAGTTAGTGAGAGAGATATGAGTCTCCAGCTTCAGTGATTTTTGCAATTCGTTCCAGTCATCGGCAGCAGAGAACTGGAAGGAAAGGAGGCCAAATGAGGAATTGACTTTGGGGGTGACCAGTGAAATATACCTGCTGGAGCGCTGCTATGGTGACCAGTGAGCTGAGATAAGATGGGGCTTTACCTAGCAAAGACTTATAGATGACCTGGAGCCAGTGGGTTTGGCTTTGAATATGAAGCGAGGGCCAGCCAACGAGAGCATACAGGTCACAGTGGTGGGTAGTATATGGGGCTTTGGTGAGAAAACGGATGGCACTGTGATAGACTACATCCACTTTGCTGAGTAGAGTGTTGGAGGCTATTTTGTAAATTACATCACCGAAGTCAAGGATCGGTGGGATAGTCAGTTTTACGAGGGTATGTTTGGCAGCATGAGTGAAGGAGGCTTTGTTGCGACATAGAAACCGATTCTAGATTTTATTTTGGATTGGAGATGCTTAATGTGATTCTGGAAGGAGAGTTTACAGTCTAACCAGACACCTAGGTATTTGTAGTTGTCCACATATTCTAAGTCAGAACCGTCCAGAGTAGTGATGCTGGACGGGCGCGCAGGTGCGGGCAGCGATTGGTTGAAGAGCATACATTTAGTTTTACTTGCGTTTAAGAGCAGTTGGAAGCCACGGAAGGAGAGTTGTATGGCATTGAAGCTCGTCTGGAGGTTAGTTAACACAGTGTCCAAAGAAGGGCCAGAAGTATACAGAATGGTGTTGTCTGCGTAGAGGTGGATCCGAGAATCACCAGTAGCAAGAGCGACACCATTGATATATACAGAGAAAAGAGGCAGTCATTTGAGAGATCAAGGCTGTTGAGTCTGCCGATAAGAATGTGATGATTGACAGAGTCGAAAGCCTTGGCCAGGTCGATGAATATGGCTGCACAGTACTGTATTTTAGCGATGGCGGTTATGACCAGCTCGGAAACTAGATTGCATAGCGGAGAAAGTACGGTGGGATTCGAAATGGTCGGTGTTCTGTTTGTTAACTTGGCTTTCGAAGACCTTAGAAAGGCAGGGTAGGATAGATATAGGTCTGTAACAGTTTGGGTCTAGAGTGTCTCCCCCTTTGAAGAGGGGGATGACTGTGGCAGCTTTCCAGTCTTTGGGGATCTCAGACGATACGAAAAAGAGATTGAACAGGGGTTGCAACAATTGCGGTGGATAATTTTAGAAATAGAGGGTCCAGAATGTCTAGCCCAGCTGATTTTTAGGGGTCCAGATTTTGCAACTCTTTCAGAACATCAGTTATCTGGATTTGGGTGAAGGAGAAATGGGGGAGGCTTGGGCAAGTTTCTGTGATGGGTGCAGGGCTGTTGACCGGGGTAGGGGTAGCCAGGTGGAAAGCATGACCAGCCGTAGAAAAATGCTTATTGAAATTCTCATTATCGTGGATTTATCGGTGGTGACAGTGTTTCCTAGCCTCAGTGCAGCGGGCATCTGGGAGGAGGTGCTCTTATTCTCCATGGACTTTACAGTGTCCCAGAACATTTTGGAGTTTGTGCTATAGGATGCAAATTTATGTTTGAAAAAGCTATTCTTTGCTTTCCTAACTGCCTGTGTTTTTTGGTTCCTAACTTCCCTGACAAGTTGCATATTGCGGGGGCTATTCGATGCTAATGCGGTACGCCACAGGATGTTTTTGTGCTGGTCAAGGGCAGTCAGGTCTGGAGTGAACCAAGGGCTATATCTGTTCCTGGTTCTACATTTTTTTGAATGGGGCATGCTTATTTAAGATGGTGAGGAAAGCACTTTTAAAGAATAACCAGGCACCCTCTACTGACGGAATGTGGTCAATATCCTTCCAGGATACCCGGGCCAGGTTGATTAGAAAGGCCTGCTCGCTGAAGTATTTTAGGGAGCTTTTGACAGTGATGAGGGGTGGTCGTTTGACCGCAGACCCATTACGGACGCAGGCAATGAGGCAGTGAAGACAGCAGGATAATATCTATGATACCTGGTAGGTTCATTGATAATTTGTGTGAGATTGAGGGCATATAGCTTAGATTGTTGGACGGCCGGGGTGTTAAGGATTTCCCAGTTTAGGTCACCTAACAGTACGAACTCTGAAGATAGATGGGGGGCAATCAATTCACATATGGTGTCCAGGGCACAGCTGGGGGCTGCTGGTGGTCTATAACAAGCGGCAAAGGTGAGAGACTTGTTTCTGAAAAGGTGGATTTTTAGAACTAGAAGCTCAAATTGTTTGGGCACAGAACTGGATAGTATGACAGAACTCTGCAGGCTATCTCTGTAGTTGATTGCAACTCCGCCCCCTTTGGCAGTTCTATCTTGTCGGAAAATGTAATAGTTAGGGGTGGAAATGTCAGGATTTTGGTGGCCTTCTTTATTAAGCCAGGATTCAGGCACGGCTAGGACATCCGGTTTGGCAGAGTATGCTAAAGCAGTAAATAAAACAAACTTAGGGAGGAGGCTTCTAATGTTAACATGCATGAAACCAAGGCTTTTACGGTTACAGAAGTCAACAAATGAGAGCGTCTGGGGAATGGGAGTGGAGCTAGGTGCTGCAGGGCCTGGTTTAACCTCTACATCACCAGAGGAACAGAGGAGGAGTAGGATAAGGGTACAGCTAAAGGCTATAAGAACTGGTCGTCTAGTGCGTTCGGAACAGAGAGTAAAAGGAGCAGGTTTCTGGGCGAGGAAGAATAGATTCAAGGCATAATGTACCGACAAGGGTATGGTAGGATGTGAATACAGTGGGGGTAAACCTAGGCATTGAGTGACGATGAGAGAGGTTTTGTCTCTAGAGACACCATTTAAACCAGGTGAGGTCACCGCATGTGTGGGAGGTGGAACATAAGGGCTAGTTAAGGCATATTGAGCAGGGCTGGAGGCTCTACAGTGAAATAAGACAATAATCACTAACCAAAACAGCAATGGACAAGGCATATTGACATTAGGGAGAGAGAGGCATGCGAAGCTGAGTGATCACAGGGGCCAGTGAGTAGTTAGGCGAGCTGGAGACATGGCGATTCAGACAGCTAGCGGGCCAGGGTTAGCAGGCTAGCAGAAGGGCCTAAGGGGGACGTCGCAACGGAAAAGTCTGTTGTAGCCCCTTCGGATGGTTACGTCAGCAGACCAATCGTGATGGATCAGCAGGGGTCCATGTAGTAAAAGGGTCCAGGCCAATTGGCAAAATAGGTATTGTAGCCCAAGAAATTGGCTGATGGACCTCTTCAGCTAACAGTCCGATATGCTCTAGACAGCTAGAGGGCCACGGCTAGCAGGCTAGCGGATGGGCCTTCCGGGGACATCGCGACGGAGGAGTCTGTTGAAACCCCCTCTGTCGGATTACGTCAGTAGACCAGTCATTATGGATCGGCGGGGCTCTGTGTCGGCAGTAACAGGGGTCCAGGCCAATTGGCAAAATAGGTATTGTAGCCCAAGGATTGGCTGATGGACCACTTCAGCTAGCCGGGAGATGTGCCTAGCACGAGGCTAGTTCCAGGCTAACTGGTGCTTGCTTCGGGACAGAGATGTTAGCCAGGAGTAGCCACTCGGATAGCAGCTAGCTAGCTGCGATGATTCAGGTGGAAAGGTTCAGAACTTGCGGTAGGAATCTGGAGATATGGAGATTTGGTGGAGAAAAATCAGTCCGGTATGCTCTGGGTTGAATCGCGCTGTGCAGACTGGCAGGAGTGGACCGGGAAAAGGTTAGCTGATGACCGCTAGCAGTGGGTAACTGACTTCTAGCTAGTAGCTAGTTAGCTGGCTAGCTTCTGTTAGGGGTTCTGGTTTGTGTTAATGGACAGTCCAGCAGGCATTGGCTGTGTAGCCGAGTGATCATAGGGTCCAATGAGCAGCACTAGATGAAACAGGGAATAGTTCGGTAGTCGACAAAGGGTCTAGGCCAATTGGCAAGAGAAGTGTTGTAGTTGGTGTACTTTGTTTGCTAGCTGGGATATGGGCCTAGCTCGGGAATAACTGGTACATGCTTCTGGACAAGGGCGTTAGCCACAATAGCTCCTCGGTAGCAACTAGCTAGCTGCGAAGATCCAGTGTAATGGTACAGAGCTTGCGGCAGATACATTGGTAACAAAAAGGAGTCTAACACAGAATGTCTTTGTTTTCCACAAATAAAGACACCAAAGTAGCAAAGTAATGAGTAATAGAACAATGGAACTAGTCTATGGCTTCATCATCAAACGGCCCCAAACAATAGTCACAAAGTCACAGAATGGCTAATAAACAGCCTGAAAGAACAACTAGACTCATCTTGAACCCCATATCTACATTTACCTCCTGTTGCCTTTCTCACAATGTTCAATCTGATGTGTGTGAGAGAACTGTGGCAGTAGCAGTCTCCAGTCAGGGTTCGGTTCCGGTCATGGTCTGCTCTTTGCATCCTTCAAAGAGGAATTTAGCCCACAGCCTCAGGCAAGATGATGATGCACTGGAGGTAACCTTGTGCTTGACTCAAAACAATGCCAGTCTTTGAAGTCTATGGACAGGTTTGAGGCAATTTACACTTAAAACAATATGTTTGAAGCTGCGGATCAAAGTATAGAAAGCATATTCACAGAAACATTCTGGTTTGAAACAATGGCATGCATATTTCTATCATTCCATCCCTTGAATAACTATCTATACTTGTGTACTGTGTACAAGTGTGTGCTATTCCAAATGCACAATTACTGCATGGGAGATGTCATTAACAGTATCGCCTGAGAGGGTCTATGTTATTTGTCAGTGTAAAATGGATGTTCTCTCTTTGTGTAGGATAGTGAGGAGCCTTCCTATTCAAAACACACAATAGGGCTTCATTTACTTTGCTGTTGAAAGGGAGTGGCCTTGTGCTGGAGTACACCTGGAGTTCTCTTTAGAGCGGGGACTGCACCTCCAGATCAACATTCAGCCCATTCATCTCCACCTGACTTTTAAATATTTCCTGTATATAGTATGCTTACTAACTTACTTACTTTGTGTATTTCATATTTCCTATTCTTATTTCTTGTGTGTTTTTTTTTAGCAATACACTGTTATTGATTAATGCATTGCTGGGTTAGCAAGAAAGGCATTTCACTGTACTGCATGTGACATTAAAACTTGAAACTTGAAACCTAGCCTGGCTCCCTGTCTGTTCTCTGCCACAACCAGCCAGTCTCTCTGAGCCGCTTTGTGAAGCTCTCAACACAACAACGCTCCACAGATGATGACACGTGAGAGCAAATCATTTTCCCAGAGTGCAAGGGGAAGCTTAAGTGAATGTTAATAAGAGCTAATGCTGCTCTTCGCTTGCAGCACACGGATGGGAAAAAACACAACAAACAGTCAAAGAGACAATGGTTTCCATGATCTCTCCAATTACAGGTACCATGGAAACAGGGTAAATAGAAATGAGGAACTGGCATGACATGTAAGAGATAGCTCTGAATGCCTGTCAAGGCAAGTTTTAGTTTCTCCAGAACGTTCCTCGTCCAACATGAGGAGCACTTGAGTTTGCTTTGATCTCAAGTTATTTTGATATAACATACAGTATTCACTCTGTAAGAGCACTGTCTCTTCTCTCTTCTCCCAATGAAGTCTGAAAAACCTAATTAGACATCCAGTAACATCTTAGGAGGAGGCATCATCTCACAAAAAGAACTTGGAAACATAAAGCAGGATCATCTAGTAACATACTATATCAAGATGTACACAGGATCAAAGCGAGCCAAATCTAACCAAAAACAGCAACCTTTTACATTCAATCCTCAAACTCTGTACTCTCCTGGATCATATTAGGCATGGATTCCTAAATCATGATGCAATCAGAAGCAAGACCAATGAGCATGTTAAAAGTGGGCCAGTATTTTGCATCTCTTTACATTCAAGACAGGGAGGAAAAATAGGTAGGCATTTTCTGTGGCTGGCTCTGCCATACACAGCAGCGGACTTGTCTGGGTACAGTACCAGGAACCCAATAGACAGAACAGCTTGTTGCTCCCCATTTTACCTTCAAGAGCCTCGGGACGACAGTCAGCTATTGGGCTCCTTTAAACAACATAGCATCAGTTTGATGCTGACAGGTGGTAGGTACATAATGTAGAAACTAGAGACTGCTGGTTCCCTTCCACACGCCACTGTTCAATCCTTATCTACAGCCAGAGCATACACAATGAAGAGCAGACACTTGTCCGGCTAGATGGAGCGTGTGTCTATACCGGTATGCATACATTTAATCCACATACGATGTCTAAAAATATATCTAAATTATGGTGATGCTATAATTGTACCATATCTTAAACAATCTCCAGTTGTGTGACTGGACAGGATACATTCAAAAGAGGAAATCTGATAATTCTCAATTAATTAACATAGGGGTTCAATTGAGGGAGGCTCAGTTATTCTGGCAGAGTCAGATGTTCAGATTTTTATTCCACCTCCTTAGCCCAGTATTTATCCCTGCCAGGTCTCAGAGAGCTGGTGTCTTAAGCCCACTCAGTAGATAGCACACTGAGGTCAGCTGACAGCCAGCCCGCGCCAGCCTCTGGTAAGCCTTGGCTGTCAGAACACAAGTCCAGCCTGACAGGGTGCTGTCTCCTTCCACAGACCAATCAAACAGAGAGCCAAGCCGCCAAGGACAGGAATCTCATTAAGATAGACTAGATTTCCAGGATAAAATGTCACACAAATATCCCAGCCATATCTGACTTATTTCTGCTTCCACAAAAACACAGAACTATGAAACAAATTACAGCATTCACCCGAGCCATCAGATGCTGCAGATTGTTTCAGTGTG
This sequence comes from Salmo trutta, assembly GCF_901001165.1. NCBI lineage: Eukaryota > Metazoa > Chordata > Actinopteri > Salmoniformes > Salmonidae > Salmo > Salmo trutta. Next base: position 8,387,893 of record NC_042963.1, on the reverse strand, counting down.
TACTGACTGTACGGACAACCAAATGTATTTTACATCCACAAATAAGCGCAAAAATGGGAGCTGCTTTCTGCTGCACTCAAACTATTCAACTGCATAAACATGCATAATCACCGAAATGTGGATGATTGTCATAATTGTCAAGTCTTTGGATCCTATTATTACCATAATTTCATTTACATGTGTTCCTTTGGAGCCATAGCTCCTCTGAGCCAGTAAAAGTCTAAGGTAACTTGGTGTAATCTAATTGCTGCAGTGTGGAGTAATCACAGTGATTGCAGTGGGGAATTCAGGACCAATCAAGAGAATACTAACACTTTGATTCAGCTACCACTGAACGCACCCTCATACACACACACAGACTCAATCACTTGAGAAGACATCATATCATTTTTTTACATTTTTTTTAACAAAATGAGAAATCCTAACCTAAATCCTAATATTTAAAATAAAACATACCAAAGCATGCTTTAAGAAGGGTTCCCATTCCCATACTAATGGAGCAACAGCAAGAACTTTGACATTAACAGTGCAGTCTCTATGGCTCTTTTGTAAGGGCCCTGATCTCAACAGATTCCCAGTTTTCCAGTGACAAATTTCACCAAGGTCATGTCTGTGTCAGCATTATAATACTACTACAGTAGGCTTCAACTGAAAGTTGCTGACATTTTTACATGCATTATTCAGTCCTTTTCAAGAGGCTCAAAGAGGAAAAGTAAAAGTTCAGAGTTCAACAGTAGGTGAGGTCCACGAGGACACATCAGTAGTACTTTGTGGTGAGTGTGGAGAAAGATGGGTCAGAAAAGTTAATCAAGAGAAATTAAACACTGAAAGTGCTTTTTTCAACGAGTGCAGTTACAGTATATTGGTGTTGTTGGACTTTTGTCTTAAGGCTCAGACACACCAATAGCGTTTTCCTGCCGGAAGCTGAGAGCGCCACCTTAGCACAGAGTGCCGGCTGTAATTTGTGAACCGAGTGCACACTGATTTTACATGTAGAATAGTGTAAAAATGACGGCAGTCAGACGTCTACATCAGGTTGTCCCTAAAACACAGCCCCGAACGATCGGCAGACGAACACTAGATCCACATTCGGTGCGAGGTGTACAAGCCTTGACTCAAGTTCAAGTTTGCACTTCATAAGGTTTCAGGGGTGACTTTCTGATATAGTCTTCTGGTTGGAATCTTTCCTGTGATATCTATCTAAAATATTTAGTTAAAATACCATATATGCAGTAGACAGATTACAGTCATAGAAATAGGGTTAGGATAAATCAAGACAACTAACTGGCTTATGAATCTCAAACACATACTAGCTGCATTGAAAGCCACACCATACATCATCAAAAATTGGTGTCATCAATGTATGAAGATCTGTTTTCTAAAAGCAGAAACTTAAGATGCGCTGCTAATAATAAAACAGGGTAAACACAGATTGACCAGACCTCCTGGGAATAATGTTGACGCTCAAAGCCATAAAAAACCAAAAAGTAATTAAGCAGTTATTTTGCTTGTGTCTGGAACTTAAATGCTGTGCTTGATGTTTCCCCAGGGGACATAACAAACTGGTGCACTACCTGACAAAAACTTTACGGAAATATGATCCTGACAGCATTCCATTTTAGTCAAACTTATGATGCTCCAAGTGCTTTATTGTTTTTGTTTCTTTTGAAACCCCTTTTTTTAAAGCTGTCACAAAGAAAATGGAAATGAATACATGGAAACATGGAAACATATTTAAATAATGTACGTCCATGCTTTTCACTTGACTAAACCCATAAACCCATTTAGGCAGCCAATGCATCTATCTAAGTTGTTTTGTATGTAGTGTGTAAGGATTTGAGAATGTCCTGTGAACCTTCTCCCCCACCATACTGACTTCTCAGGGCAACTCTAAACCCCCCAGCCAGCCTTCAACTTCAGAAAAGTCAATCTCTGTTCTCCTATTGATTTGTTTCTTCCATTTCCTGACTCAAAAGCAAGCACCATGACCTATAGCACTACATACCTATTTCTTACTTAAAAGCCAAATACAGGACAATATTGCATGATTCAGCCAACTCACATTGTTCCCTTGACATGGTTTTATCAAAAGCACAGTAATATCTACCAATCAAAAAAGTACACAGGGGCCTTAAAAGGGATAGTTAACCCAAATTACAAAATTACATATTGGTTTCCTTACCCTGTAAGCAGTCTATGGACAAGGTATGACAGGCTCTGTTTCCACATGCTAACATTATAGCATTTGTGACACAGATCCCGTTCAAGTTATAGGACCGATATTAGGATTATTCATGCATCATGTTCAAATGATCTATAAGTGACTTTGTTGAGCTTCACAATACATTTTGATACTTTTGGATGATTTGGACATTATGCGTGAAAAAGGCTAATATCGGTCCCATGACTTGAATGGGACTTGTGCCACAAATGCTAAAACATTAGCAAGTGGAAACAGTACCAGGGAAACTAAACCAAAGCATGAATTGCTGTTGTCATACCTTGTCCAAAGACTGCTTACAAAGTAAGGAAACCTATGTGTAATTTTGTTATTTGGGTGAACTATCCCTTTAAAGCTTGAAACCTTAGTTGCTACAAATGACTGTATATATGAACGGACAAAGCCATCGATCACGTGACAAGATTCATTCCAATGTGAAGACTCAATAGCGAATTTAATCCAAATTAAGACATTTAAAAATGGCATCTCATGGAGATAACATGCACAGTTTGAGCTACTCCAGGAAGGGACGTTGCAGGCTAGGTCAGTGCTGCCCCCTCTCACTGAGAAACTCAAGTTTAAGGCCGATCGGGGTACTTCAGGCTGCCATTAGCAACTAAATTACCATTATAACTTCTTCTGTGTGTGATTTATTTGTAATTGGTTCAAGGATATACATCTGGTGTATTAGAAGCTATTATTGGTACCATGATTGTCTTAAAAAATATATAGATATATTTACACGAATATTGACATTTGTCCATTCACTATAATTGGGGATCCTGTTTCCTGCAAACAATGCATGCAGTACCGCGGTCGGCCTTGATCTCCCGTCAAATGTAATTTCTCACATGCGCCGAATACAACAGCTACAGATAGACCTTACCGTGAAATGCTAACTTATGAGCTCTTAACCAACAAGGCAGGAAAAATTGTAAATAACAATGAAAATAACCGAGTCAATTTTTTATTATTTGTATTTTATTTATTTAACCTTTATTTAACCAGGTAGGCCAGTTGAAAACAATTTCTCATTTACAACTGCGACCTGGCCAAGATAAAGCAAAGCAGTGCGACAAAAACGACAACACAGAGTTACACATAAACAAACGTACAGTCAATAACACAATAGAAAAATATATGTACAGTGTGTGCAAATGTAGAAGAGTAGAGAGGTAAGGCAATAAAAAGGCCATAGAGGCATAATAATTACAATTTAGCATTAACACTGGAATGATAGATGTGCAGATGATGATGTGCAAGGAGAGATACTGGGGCGCAAAAGAGAAAGAGGATAAATAGCAATATGGGGATGAGGTAGTTGGGTGTGCTATTTACAGATTGGCTGTGTACAGGTACAGTAATCGGTAAGCTGCTCTGACAGCTGATGCTTAAAGTTAGAGAGGGAGATATAAGACTCCAGCTTCAGAGATTTTTGCAATTCGTTACAGTCATTGGCAGCAGGAAAGGAAGGAAAGGCGGCCAAAGGAAGTGTTGGCTTAGGGGATGACCAGTGAAATATACCTGCTGGAGCGCATGCTACCGGTGAGTGCAGCTATGGTGACTAGTGAGCTGAGGTAAGGCAGGGCTTTACCTAGCAAAGACTTATAGATGACCTGGAGCCAGTGGCGACGAATATGTAGCGAGGGCCAGCCAACAAGAGCATACAGGTCACAGTGGTGGGTAGTATATGGGGCTTGGTGAGAAAACGGATGGCACTGTGATAGACTACATCCACTTTGCTGAGTAGAGTGTTGGAGGCTATTTTGTAAATTACATCGCCGAAGTCAAGGATCGGTAGGATAGTCAGTTTTACGAGGGTATGTTTGGCAGCATGAGTGAAGGAGGCTTTGTTGCGAAATAGAAGCCAATTCTAGATTTTATTTTGGATTGGAGATGCTTAATGTGAGTCTGGAAGGAGAGTTTACAGTCAAACCAGACACCTAGGTATTTGTAGTTGTCCACATATTCTAAGTCCGTCTGGTGTTCAACCTTCCCAAGTTCTCTCACGTCACCCCGCTCCTCCGCTCTCTCCACTGGCTTCCAGTTGAAGCTCGCATCCGCTACAAGACCATGGTGCTTGCCTACGGAGCTGTGAGGGGAATGGCACCTCCATACCTTCAGGCTCTGATCAGGCCCTACACCCAAACAAGGGCACTGCGTTCATCCACCTCTGGCCTGCTGGCCCCCCTACCTCTGAGGAAGCACGGTTCCCGCTCAGCCCAGTCCAAACTGTTCGCTGCTCTGGCACCCCAATGGTGGAACAAGCTCCCTCACGACGCCAGGACAGCGGAGTCAATCACCACCTTCCGGAGACACCTGAAACCCCACCTCTTTAAGGAATACCTGGGATAGGATAAAGTAATCCTTCTAACCCCCCCCCCCTTAAAAGATTTAGATGCACTATTGTAAAGTGGTTGTTCCACTGGATATCATAAGGTGAATGCACCAATTTGTAAGTCGCTCTGGATAAGAGCGTCTGCTAAATGACTTAAATGTAAATGTAAATGTAAGTCAGAACCGTCCAGATTAATGATGCTAGTCAGGTGGGAGGGAGCGGAGAGCAATCGGTTGAAGAGCATGCACTTAGTTTTACATGATTTGAAAGCAGTTGGGGGCCTCGGAAGGAGTGTTGTATGGCATTGAAGCTCCTTTGGAGGTTTGTTAGCACAGTGTCCAACGAAGGGCCAGAAGTATACAGAATGTTGTCGTCTGCATAGAGGTGGATCAGAGAATCACCAGCAGCAAGAGCGACATCATTGATATATACAGAGAAAATAGTCGGCCCGAGAATTGAACCCTGTGGCACCCCCATATACTGCCAGAGGTCCGGACAACAGGCCCTCCAATTTGACACACTGAACTCTATCTGAGAAGTAGTTGGTGAACCAGGCGAGGCAGTCATTTGAGAAGCCAAGGCTATTGAGTCTGCCGATAAGAATGCGGTGATTGACAGAGTCGAAAGCCTTGGCCAGGTCGATGAAGACGGCTGCAGTACTGTTTTTTATCGGCTGAGGTGCACCCGTGACCAGCTCGGAAACCAGATTGCATAGTGGAGAAGGTACGGTGGGATTCCAAATGGTCAGTGATCTGTTTGTTAACTTGGCTTTCGAAGATTTTAGAAAGGCAGTGCAGGATGGAAATAGGTCTATAACAGTTTGGGGCTAGAGTGTCTCCCCCTGTGAAGAGAGGGATGACCGCGGCAGCTTTCCAATCTTTGGGGATCTCAGACGATGCGAAAGAGAGGTTGAATAGGCTATTAATAGGGGTTGCAGCAATTTTGGTGGATAATTTTAGTAAAAACCACAAAAGCTAACTTGCGATGTGGCTAGCTTGCTAACGACTAGTCACTGTTCAGATACAGCTAACTTGGTCATAAACGAGTTAGCCATGTTACAGCTGTACGCTTTCCTCCCTCGCAGAATTTTCCTCTAACTATGGTGAAGGAAAAGGAAAATTGCCACCACTGCACAGTCCCGAGAATAGCGCCCGGCGAGTGAGTTATAAGCTCACATCTGTGGACAGTTCAGCTAATTCTGGAAAATGCAGTCGGGTCTAGGGCTGTTGGGTGACCATATTGGGTGACCAAGATCGAATCCCCGAGCTGACAAGGTACAAATCTGTCGTTCTGCCCCTGAACAAGGCAGTTAACCCACTGTTCCTAGGCCGTCATTGAAAATAAGAATATGTTCTTAACTGACTTGCCTAGTTAAATAAAGGTAAAAAAAAAAATTATATATATATACTGCAGTCAAATTCCTAAACGGTCATGGTAATTAGGCTTCTCCAAGCTCTGATGCTGCTGATGGGCATTAGTAGCCTATCAAACTTGCTAACTGCCTGGTACTCAGCACTCTATTGTCCCTCTAATCACTCTGACATCAATGCAAATGTCGTGAAAATCGAATCAAACACTTCATGAGAGCCCATGAGCTCATGTTTTGCAACATTTCTATAGGCTATGCAATTATGCGAGAAAACAGAGTGATGGCCTCTATTAAAAAGAGGAGGATCCCATCAGCTTTCTATAGGCTAGGCCTACTATATTTATTTCTCAACTTTTTTAATATTAAGCACGTTGCTTATCTTTACACCAGGAGTATAGCCTAACTGGCTGGCAAGAAAATGAACCATGGGAAATGCGTCCTTCATTCGTTATTTAAGTGCATAGATGACATGTATTTTTTCCCGCTGCCCCTGTTTCGAGACAGTTGCATGATAATGGTCCTCTCTTAATCAAAACAAATTTCACACAAATATTATTTAGTATATGTAAAGACAAGATTAAATTAAGAATAGTCTGATGGGTGACAATATTAGCCTATCACTTGTGAATTATGTCCAGCATAAGGCAAGAAACAATGCCTTTTTTTGGCGACTTTTTCGAATCATAGTCGCACACCTCATGTAGCCTAGCCCATAGGCCTATATGTTTTGATAAGGTTTGTATCACAACTAAAGTGGCCAAATGACTTCTTAAAATTAAGCACATTAATCCGCTTTAAAAGGGGTGTAGAGCCTAACTGGCTTACATAAGCAGTGTGAGTTTCAAGTTTGGGGAAGATAATTGCACTATAAAAATGCACCTTTATAATAAAACCATGACATGCATAATGCATAATCGCTTTTAATAATGGTGTTTTCCCACTAATGGCACATTTGTGCTTATAGTCTACTGCCATATGCGCATTGCTGAGCTAACAATGTGAAGAAATTATCAACATTTAAAGCTAAACGTTATGATCTGTTGCGTCAGCCACATTGTATAAAAAAGGTGTTTTGGTGCTAGTGGTTGTATTAATTTGGGATCTATCGCATTCCACAACAGTCCCAGACTATTTTTGGAATATTTATTTCTAGCAAAGAATAGAATAGGTCAGCTTTGGTACTATGGGGGATAGTAGATTGACATAGGCTAGTGCTTTTGCTGTTTGTTAGGCCTACTCATCTTGTTGGCTGACGAAAAGTAAATGTGGACAGTTCTTCCAATATCTTCAATATGCACCTTGGAATTGGATAAGGACACGCACAGTTGCATCCCCGGTGTGTCTGTCTTCACTTGTAGCCTGTGAGAAATACCTGATCACTTGATGGAGAGCCATGTGAGTGAAAGGTGCTCGCAGCACTCTGGGAGAAGGGCACAACGCAGCACTCCGGGCCAAGGGCACAACTGCCACTGGCCGCAAAAGGCATGGATTTTTTTTAGAGTGCATTACAGCCACACAAAGGGGATGCCACCGTGAAATTTGAGGCGTTATCAAGTGCTCGTCAAATTGTGAGAGACTATTAAAGTGTGTACAGCCTGCGCAAAAAACAAGGCAGAGCTCATGCTTTTCAAGCGATTTTTTTCAAATCATTCTTCATACTATAAAATAATTCCCCGGAATTCTAAACAAATCTTGTTGGCTAAATGAACTAGTGTAACCCACAGGCATTTGGCGTAGCCAGATCAGGACCTAACATAAGGACAACTCAGAGTATGCTACTCTGTTCTTCTGAAATAGACTACATTTTCTTCATATCATTCTTCTTTAGACCTGTCTTAAAAATAATATTTATTGTGAAGTTGAAGGCTATATTACATGGATTTATTAGAATTTTTAAAATATAGATGTTCCGAAGGTCTGCATGTGTGTAAGCCAGGAGATGCTAAATGTGTTTATGTTAATTAACGTCAATGTCACGCTCGTTGTACGAACTGGAAGCATACTCGGACCAACGTGCAGCGTGATCTGGGTTCCACATATTTTATTTAAGTGAAACGCACAAAACAATAAAGAATAAACGAAACGTGACTAAGTGGTGCACAAGCACAAAACATAAAATACAAAATAATATCCCACAAACACAGGTGGGAAAAATGCTACCTAAAAATGATCCCCAATTAGAGACAATGATTCCCAGCTGCCTCTAATTGGACAGAATATCCCACCACACCAGGACCAAGCAGCGTTCCCGGGAGGAGAAGGTATCCTGCCTGGGCTTGGGAGGAGATAAAGGAGGAGAAGACATTTTGGACTTGAGAGGAAATTATGGCTGGAGACAAAAGCCTTCCTTGGAAGCAGACGAACGGAGAGAAGGGAGGACAGCAACGACGCCAGGGTTCGCGGCCACATAGAAAGCCCAAAAGATAGCCCAAATTCTTTTTTTGGGGGGGGGGGGCACACGGGGTGGTCAGCGGAGCCAGGGAGTCAGCCAGTGACAACCTGGGAGGAGATAGAGAGGTGGTCGGTCGACCCAAGGAAAGTACCAGAGCCCGCTTGGGAGTCAATGGAACAATGCGAGGAGGGATACCGGAGAATGGAGTTAGCTAGGAGTATGCGGCAACGCAGGCGTTTGGAGGAGCGTGTCACCAGTCCAGTGCAACTTGTGCCGGTCCCACGCATCAGGCCTCCAGTGCGTGTTCCCAGTCCGGTACGTCCTGTGCCTGCTCCTCGCACTCGCCCTAAAGTGTGTGTCACCAGTCCGGTACCATGTGTGCCGGCTTTACGCACCAGGTCTCCAGTGCGCCTCTACAGCCCAGTACATCTTGTGCCAGCAGTGTGTCATCGAACCGGTACCATTGATGCCGGTTCTATGCACCAGGTCTCCAGTGCGCCTCCACAGCCCAGTACGTCCTGTGCCAGCCACACGCATCAGGCCTCCAGTGCACCTTCACAGTCCAGAGCTTCCGGCGACGGTTCCCAGTCCAGAGCTTCCGGCGACGGTCCCCAGTCCAGAGCTTCCGGCGGCAGTCCCCAGTCCAGAGCTTCCGGCGGCAGTTCCCAGTCCAGAGCTTCCGGCGGCAGTTCCCAGTCCAGAGCTTCCGGCGACAGTTCCCGGTCCAGAACCTCCTGAGACGGTCCACAGTCCGGAACCTCCTGAGATGGTCCACAGTCCGGAACCTCCTGAGTCAGTCCACTGTCCGGAACCCCCTGATACGGTCCACAGTCCGGAACCTCCTGAGAAGGTCCACGGTCCGGAACCTCCTGAGATGGCCCACGGTCCGGAACCTCCTGAGATGGCCCACGGTCCGAAACCTCCTGAGACGGTCCACTGTCCGGAACCTCCTGAGACGGTCCACGGTTCAGAACCTCCTACGACGGTCAACAGTCCGGAACCTCCAGCAAAGGTCAACGGTCCAGAACCTCCAGCGACAGTCAACGGTCCGGTACCTCCTGCGAAGGTCGGCAGTTCGGAGCTTCTAGACACGGCATCCAGTCCCGATCTATGGCGGGAGCCTTCCTCAGCGCCGGTGCCCAGTCCAGGCTCGGCGTCCAGTCCAGCTCCATGGCCGGAGCCCTCCTCTGCGCCGGTGTCCAGTCCAAACACGGCGTCCAGTCCTGCTCCATGGCCAGAGTCTTCTTCTGCGCCGGTGCTCAGTCCAGATACGGCATCAAGTCCCGCTCCATGGCAGGAGCCTTCCTCTGCGCCGATGTCCAGGCCAGGGCTGGTGTATCCTCGGGATGAGCGGGTTCTTCGGCCCGCACCAGAGCCGCCACCAAAGCTGGTGGATCCGCGAGCTGAGCGGGTTCTTCATCCCGCACCAGAGCCGCCCCCGATTCTGGCGGATCCACGAGATGAGCGGGTTCTTCGTCCCGCACCAGAGCCGCCACCGACACTAATCACCCGCCCTACCCTCCCCTTTTGGTTTCAGGTTTTGCAGTCGGAGTCCGCACATTTGGGGGGGGGGGGGTACTGTCACGCCCTGACCATAGATAGCCCTTGTTTCTCTATGGTGTAGTAGGTCAGGGCATGACTGGGGGGTATTCTAGTTTATTATTTCTATGCGGCATTCTAGTTTCTTTATTTCTAGGTTGGCTTGGTATAGTTCCCAATCAGAGGCAGCTGTTTAGCGTTGTCTCTTATTGGGGATCATATTTAGGCAGCCATTTCCCCACTGTGTTTTGTGGGATCTTGTTTGTGTATAGTTGCCTTGAGCACTGCATAGCTTCATGTTCGTTTTTGTTCTTTATTGTTTTTGTTTGCCGGTTCACGTAATAAAGATGATGAACCCAACACGCTGCATTTTGGTCCCGAATGTTCCTATGACGACCGTGACAATCAATTACCGTGAGACCGACAGATATTTGCTTGACAATCACCGGCTGATGAAATTTTGTGACTGCCACAGCCCTAGTCATGTCGAGGTAAGCTTCTGATAAAGGCTTCTGACGAATACGCTGGGGGCGTATCCCATAAGTGAAATACCGAAATGAATACTTGAAAGAGAACTATAATTTTCATAACATGGATGGTTAGTTCTTGCATCCATAGTTCTGTCTATGAATTTGAGAGTGGTTACATTTCTCCAGGCCCATCACTCAGCATTTTACCAAAACACAGGCGAAGTGACCACTTTGTTATTGTTTCAATTAAGGATTCTAGCTTTAAGATGAAAGGTAGCCTATTCAACTAGGACATTGGGTTAATACAATTACAGACTCATGGACTGAAGTATGCCAATTGTAATATAGTTCACAGTAAATGTTACTTATTCTCCTGATGTTTTGATGCCATGTTAGTTTGACTGGGAATTAAACCAATGTCATCTGCATGGCATATTGCCTCTGGGAGCTATGTCTTCTTACTGGGCACAGATGTAAGTTCAACGTCTAGTTTTGATTTACATTTGGTTGAGTTGTCAACTAAAGGGAATTAAATGTGAAATCATAAAAAAATGTCACCATGTCATTTGATTTAGGTTAAAAGTTGGGTGAAAAAACCCCGAAATGCCCTTACGTTGATTACTTTTTTCAAATCCAATCAGTTTTCCACGTTGATTCAGCGTCCTCACATTGATTTTTTTGGGGTTGGAATGATGTAGAAACAAAATTGATTCAACCAGTTTTTGCCCAATGGGTTGTCTCAGTACTAACTTAACCACCTGTGCCAACTCTGTGACACTGTAATCAGCTCTTTGTTTTGGTGTCAAGCACAAGACTTGATTATAGTACTGGGAACACACCAGGGCTCAATGTGTCCTCATGTACAGGCCACGTCCAGGCCGCTCATCTGACAATCCCCAATCAATACTCAATCAAAAAGTTCATACCCTGGAGCAAATCTGTGATAGTGCCCTGTGGCAGCTGAGCCCTGGAGCTCTTTATATCTCAGCAAAGTGGAACATGCCTCTGACAAAGACAGAACACAGACCAGGACACGACTGATGGAGAGAGAACACTGGTTTGAGATATTGATGTCCATGTAGGTCTCTTTGTTCAAACAGTCCTGGCTGCTATAATTTGAAAGACATAAGAACAGGTAGTGCTAGTTGGAAGGTCCGTGACAGACACTGAGCAAACTTCTGCTTTAAGTTTGTCCTATTTCATCATCTCTTTGCCCAGGTGACTGTCTGGAATACTGCATCAATGACTTGAGCAAAGAAAGCTTATAGTTTTCAACTTTTAATGTGAAAAAGAGAACGAGGAGGGAAATATTATAGCCCTCTACAGTCTCTCTTGATTATAATACTGTTATCTATTTCTCAGCCCCTGTGGTCACAGTCAAAGGGCTGACACAAAGATATACAGTACCAATAAAAAGTTAGGACACACCTTCTCATTCAAGGGAGAGTGATGGAGTGCTGCATCAGATGACCTGTGTTCTGGAAATTCAGTACTGTGAAAGAATTGTTCATTTCTTCAAACAATCATCTTTATTTAATATCGATTAATTATTGCAATAATGAAACCAGTCAGCCCAACAGTCATGACTGTTGAGCTGAGCAGCCTAACTGAACATGAAAAAACTGATATTATATAAGACCTAAGAATGCTTAGTCAGACTGGTTCCATCTCCCATAAGCAACCGTGGTTATTTACAAAGGATGGTGATTTACCCTCAACCCGGCGCAGTTTCCCAGATGCCAGGAAGATGAGACAATGAGGCATTGTTCTAAACTCTTCCAGGCTATCTCTATCTCAGGTCACACACACCACATCTTGTCTATGGAATGCCAGCTTTTAGGTTTTTATCACCAAGTCATTGTCAGCTCAAGCTATCTCTAGCAGGCTAACTGCAGGAAGCTAGAGTGGAAACCATCTCTTTACAGAAACACAGAATTAAACAGAACAGAAGTCTGTGTACTTAGATGAATCGTTTTCCCCATAAAGCTCACCTGAAAGAGGAGGACACTTGGGCATTTTGCAGGTCAACTCCAAATCAGTTCTATCTGACTTGACATTTTATCTGGTGACGTAGAGAGAGACACCATCAAAGGCTCAATAGCAACATTCTAAACAGCCTTGGGTGAGAAAGGCATCATGAAAACGAAACCTCTCAGACGAAGGTAGCCTAGTGCATAAGAGCGTTGGGCCAGTAACTGAAAGGTCGCTGGTTTGTATCCCTGAGCAGACTAGGTGAAAAATCTGTTGTGTCCTTGAGCAAGGCATTTAACCCTAGTTGCTCTGGATAAGAGTGTCTGCTAAATGACTTAAATGTAATCAAACAGAGAAGCTGAAGTAAAACCTCAGGACCAGGGCTCCAGTTATACATCTTTATTAGCCTAGGACCCAGAGATTAGACTAGCATTGATTTAAGCTGGAGAACAAAATGAGTCAAGTTCTTTATAAACACAATCTCCTTAAAAACCATCTCTACCTTCAATATAAGCCTTTTTAAAAGCCCCACCAGGGGAACGAGGGGCCAGTTCTAAAGGGGTTATCTTGTCTGGAAACGCTCATGTCAAACAATGAGGGCAGATAAACTTAATTGGAGAACTGGAAAGAGTGCAGGCCCAGGCCGTCAGAGCAGAGGCAGAAAGGCAGGGGAGAAAAGATGGGGGCGAGATTGGATTGTCTGGTCTCTCTCTCTCTGTGGGCTCTGTGGTGTTGTGTGAGTCAGAGCAGGGTCCCCTCGTCCCTCAGAGCGAGGGACAGATAATCAAGCCCCAGTTGATGTGGGACTGTGCAGAAGGGCAGAAGGAGAATAGAAACTCTTTAATAGATTAGCGGCGTTCGTGTAGTGGAACCGCCACAGGGGAGACCAAGGCCGCACCTCACAATCCACAGTACTGTATGATTGTTGCTGGAAGTCTGGGAGAGAGCTCTGATCTGCATAGCACTCAGGCATGACCAACAGAAAGGGAGAGAGAGATGGAGGGAGAGACAGATACAAGGGAGAGAGAGAGGCCCAGAATGATGCCATTTAGTTCAGAGATGATTTAAGAGCCACCACATCAACCACTAAAATAGTGGTTTAATTTTCCCCAAACCAATGAAATGTATTGGAATAAAGCCCTATTCGCATATATTCAGATCAAATCACACTGAGAATAAAGCATTTTTAAAATGCTATTTTAACCCACTGTGGAGTCATATTGCTCCCTATGGTAATTTAAAGAAGATAGCTCACTTATGATGGCTCCAGACAAATCAAATTGTGGTATTTTGGGGACAAAGGCAAATAAATGAATGAATAAACTCTGAGGGAGTGTTTTGAGTTTCTCTAGAGGGGAGACAGACCTTTGCTCAGCTACCCATGAGTGACAGTTGGATACGCCACGATACACATCAGGACCCCTGCAGCACCTGTTCCAGATGTCGCTCATTTGTTTTTGAGTATGTTACATTTAATAAATAAATAAATATATCTTTATATATATATATATATATATATATTTACCTTTTTTTAACCAGGTAGGCCAGTTGAGAACAAGTTCTCATTTACAACTGCGACCTGGCATGATGTGATGTGGTACAAGTAATACAAGTATCCAAAAATCACTTTACATGAACATTTAGCGTAGAACAATAAAGATACACTCTCAAACATTTGTTTAATTTCAGACAGTAGTTTTGAAAGTGGTGCTCACGTGCCAAAAAAGGTCCCTGTTTTTTGTGTACTATGTCATCAAATTGTGTACTACGTCATCCATTTCATTTGATATATTACGTCCTGCAATAAAAATATATATACTCTTTATACAGTTCCTTCGGAAAGTATTCAGTCCCCTTGACTTTTTCCACATTTTGTTACATTACAGCCTTATTCTAAAATTGATAAAATAAAATAAAATACTTTACACACAATACCTCATAATGACAAAGCAAAAATAGGTTGTTAGAAATTTTGGCAAATATATTAAAAACAAAAAACAGAAATACCGTATTTACCTAAGTATTCAGACCCTTTGCTATGAGACTCGAAGTTGAGCTCAGCTGCATCCTGTTTCCATTGATTATCCTTGATTGGAGTCCACCTGTGGTGAATTCAATTGATTGGAGATGATTTGGAAGGCACAAACCTGTCCATATAAGGTCCACAGTTGACAGTGCATGTCAGAGCAAAAACCAAGTCACGAGGACGAAGGAATTGTCCGTAGAGGTCCGAGACAGGATTGTGTCGAGTCACAGATCTGAGAAAGGGTACCAAAACATTTCTGCAGCATTGAAGGTCCCCAAGAACACAGTGGCCTCCAACATTCTTAAATCTTAGAAGTTTGGAACCACCAAGACTCTTCCTAGAGCTGGCCACAAGGCCAAACTAAGCAATCAGGGGAGAAGGACCTTAGTCAGCGAGATGACCAAAAACCCAATGGTCACTCTGACAGAGCTCTAGAGTTCCTCTGTGGAGATGGGAGAAACTTCCAGAAGGACAACCATCTCTGCAGCACTCTACCAATCAGGCCTTTATGGTAGAGTGGCCAGACAGAAGCCACTCCTCAGTAAAAAGCACATGACAGCCTGCTTGGAGTTTGCCAAAAGGCACCTAAAGATTCTCAGATCATGAAAACAAGATTCTCTGGTCTGATGAAACCAAGATTGAACTCTTTGGCCTGAATGCCAAGCATCACGTCTGGAGGAAACCTGGCACCATCCCTACGGTGAAGCATGGTGGTGGCAGCATCATGCTGTCGGGATGTTTTTCAATGGCAGGGACTGAAGGACTAGTCAAGATTGAGGGAAAGATGAGTACAGCGAGATCCTTGATGAAAACCTGCTCTAGAGTGCTCAGGGCCTCAGACTGGAGCCAAGGTTCACCATCCAACAGGACAACGACCCTAAGCACATAGCCAAGACAATGCAGGAGTGGCTTCGGGACAAGTCTCTGAATGTCCTTGAGTGGCCCAGCCAGAGCCCGGACTTGGACCAGATCTAACATCTCTGGAAAGACCTGAAAATAGCTGTGCAGCAACGCTCCCCATTCAACCTGACAGAGCTTGAGAGGAACTGCAGAGAATTACTGTGATTGTCTGTCTGCCGTTCATTCTCAAGTTTATCTGCCGTTCGTTCGCTGAGGTGTGCTATAGGGACCACACGCCGGTAGCGTTTGACTGGCGACTGAATTGCGACATTCTCTCCCGTTTCTTCCAGGTGAATCGGTAGAGATATTTCAAGTCTGAGCCAATCAGAGAGTACAAGTGGGGAGCCGAAAGGAAACCAACAGGTAGAAAAAAATAGGTAACTTTTCCCGGTGACATCATCCACCCCTTTGCAGCTTGCTAAATGAGCCAGTCACACTTCATAATATACAATGCACTCTTACCGGCCAGTTTGTTAGGTATACCAGCCTGTTCCCGAAAATGGATCGCTCCTACAGACGGTGAGTCAGGTGGCCATGGCTTGCTGTATAAAGCAGGCAGAAAGGCATCGATACATCGTTAAAATGGGTAAAATGTGTGACATAAGCGACTTTGAGCGTAGTATGATCGTCGGTGCCAAGCACGCCGGATCCAATATCTCGGCAACGTCTGCCCTCCTGGGCTTTTCATGCACGACAGTGTCTAGGGTTTCCTGAGAATGGTGAGACAAAGAATAAACATCCGGTCAGTGGCAGTGCTGTGGGCGAAAACAGCTTTTTGGTGAGAGAGGTCGAAAGAGAATGTCAAGAATCGTGCAAGCTAACAGGCGGGCCACAAACAGACAAATAACAGCACAGTATAACAGTGGTGTGCAGAATGGCATCTTGGAACGCACAACTCGTCGATCCTAGTCACGGATGGGCTATTGCAGCGGACGTCTACACAGCTAAAAACAAGAAGCAGCTCCACTGGGCACGCGATCATCAACACTGGACAAATGAGGAGTGGAAAAACATTGCCTGGTCTGATGAATCCTGTTTCCTGTTGAATCATGGTGATAGCAGAGTGACGATTTGGGATAAGCAGCAATAGTTCATGGACTCATCCTGCCTGGTGTCAACTCTACAGGCTGGTGGTGGTGGTGTACCGCCATCCAATCTGTAGCAACTGCATGATGCCATCGCATCAGCATGGACCAACATCCCTGTGGACTTCAGGCTGTTCTGGAGGCAAAGGGGGGTCCGACCCGGTACTAGATGGATGTACCTAATAAACTGGCCGTTGAAGTATAGGATCATGGTAGCTAGCCATTTAGCTAACGTTAGCCGTCTAGCTAAAAATATATCTATGGGCTGTATTCGATTATGGAGAGTGAATTAAATAGTTTATTTGTCATCTTGCTAGTTAGTTATCTAGTTGTGGCTATCTGACTAGTATCACCAAGGGCTTTCTTCAGCAATAGCAACAGTAGCACAGATAGCTAGAGCATAAAACAACACACATGGACATGCATTGCCAAACAACACTACTGCCACCTTATGGTTTGGAGTATTTTAAGGCTGGTCTCTGCTGTGTGACACTCCGTTCAGACGTGCTAAGTGTTGTCGGCAGGCAGACGTTTGACAATCCTACCAGTGTGTCTGAACCTTAAGAGATGACAGTCCTAAACACACTGGCTCCACTGATACCACAGACATTAATTTGCTGGGTGGCTGCTTGGCTTGAAGGACAGATAATTAGGCATTGTGGGATTGAAACGCTCCCGGAGTTGTGAACAGTAGTGGGTCTGTGCTGTGAGAGACCCAGACGACTGTGTGAGGAAATCCTAATGGTACAGACAAGCCACCATTATATTACAAATTACCTGCCAGCATTAGTGTCACCCTCGGCCCAATCATTTTCTCTCCTGGATCAATCTGTGCTCTGGCCTCCCTAGTCCTCCATGGGGGCCTGTCTTGGCAATTAGGTATTGATTTTGTTTGCCTTTTATTTTCTGAGCCTGATGACCCAACACCCCTGCAGTCTCTCAGCTCTTCTGCTCCGTGTTCAGTTGTGACAGGCAGGAGACGCAGAAATGTCTCAGTCAGATGGTGAACTACAGGGGAGGAAGTTGGGCTGCACCGATTAGGCTGCAGTAGAGAGATCAGTTAAACATCGAACCCAGCGTGACTGTGGATAAGTCTGGACAAGGGGTCATTAAGAAGAGCATATCTGGACACTCCAGAGTATCCTCACATGGGAGTTAATTGGATAATGAGATAGTGCTATTTGATTTAGCATCATTGCATGGAGTGTCAATGAATGGTTTGTAATGGATGGTATGTTATGCTGTTAGATGATGAAATGTTAGTGGATGGAGCACAAGTGTACACAAGAGCTTTGCCCTGACCATTTATTTGTGTAAGTGAGTGTGTTTGTGTGTGTGTCTCTCTCTCTTTCTCTCACTGTCTCTCTCTCTCTTCCTTTATTTTTCTTTCTTTCTTCTCTCTCTATCTCTGTGTGTGTTTGTGTCCATGTGTGTGTGTTTGTATCCCTATGTTTATGACATAAGTCTTTTCAGTCTGGTCAAAGCTGTAGAGACGAGAGGAATGCAGAGGCGTCCTTCACATCCACTCTCACAGTGGGAGCCCCGACCCTAATTACTTCTGATAGAGACAAATTAGATGGTAACACTAGCAGAACCCCAGTTATATGGAATATGTTCATTTATGCTGCGTCATGTTCAAATACTACATGAGAGGGATTTAAAAAAATACTTAGCAGACAAAACACAAACATGGCCTGAGAGCTGAGCTGAGGTTAGGTTACAACACATCCGCCACGCTGATCCTCAACACAGAGGCCCCTCAGGGGTGCGTGCTCAGTCCCCTCCTGTACTCCCTGTTCACTCATGACTGCGCGGCCAGGCACGACTCCAACACCATCATTAAGTTTGTCAATGACAAAACAGCCTGATCACCGACAACGACGAGAGAGCCTATAGGGAGGAGGTCAGAGACCTGGCCGGGTGGTGCCAGGACAACAACCTATCCCTCAACGTAACCAAGACTAAGGAAATGATTGTGGACTACAGGAAAAAGAGGACCGAGCACGCCCCCATTCTCATCAACGGGGCTGTAGTGGAGCAGGTTGAGAGCTTCAAGTTCCTTGGTGTCCACATCACCAACAAACTAACATGGTCCAAGCACACCAAAACAGTCGTGAAGAGGGCACAACAAAACCTATTCCCCCCTCAGGAAACTGAAAAGATTTGGCATGGGTCCTCAGATCATCAAAAGGTTCTACAGCTGCACCATAGAGAGGATCCTGACTGGTTGCAACACTGCCTGGTATGGCAACTGCTCGGCCTCCGACCGCAAGGCACTACAGAGGGTAGTGTGAACGGCCCAGGACATCACTGGGGCCAAGCTTCCTACCATCCAGGACCTCTATACCAGGCAGTGTCAGAAAAAGGCCCTAAAAATTGTCAAAGACTCCAGCCACCCTAGTCATAGACTGTTCTCTCTGCTACTGCACAGCAAATGGTACCGGATCGCCAAGTCTAAGTCCAAAACAGCTTCTACCCCCAAGCCATAAGAGTCCTTAATTAACATCTAATCAAATGGCTACCCAGACTATTTGCATTGCCCCCCCCCCTATTTTGTTGCGTTACAACCTGTAATTTAAATAGATTTTTATTTGGATTTCATGTAATGGACATACCCAAAATTGTCCAAATTGGTGAAGTGAAAAAAAAACCTTGTTTCAAAAAATGTTATTACAAAATTCAAAAAGGCACTCGCACATCTGAGCAGTCTTGTTGCAGGTGCATGGCAACAGTTGAAACAGGATGAAGGAAAAAAGGAAACCGCACACTGTTCTTGATAGTATCACTGATATTTAATAAGCTTACGTATCGGCCTCACGGCCTTCGTCAGAGCTTTTGTGAATTTTCTAAAACAGCACCTCTATGTAGACCTAGCCCCACCCACATCGGTTCCACGTATGGAAAGGAGTTGGAGGCAAAGGAAAAATAAATAAGTGCTACCAAACATAACAATATGTATTTCACAAATATAACAAAAGTGTATAGACAAGACGCACCGAACACGTCCATAAAATCACAACAAGGACATAGCAAGTTTTCATTAATCATTGGGTACATCATGTGGAAAAAACAAAGTGATCTTAAATAGGAGCATAATTTAATTCACAACATAACATGCATAGGCATTTCATCATTAAGTCCTTTAGGAAATAATGTCTGGAGGGTGAAAATCCAAAAACATTCTCTTTTGCTGAGAGTATTATTAATATCCCCTCCCCTGTCTGATATCTTGACTTTCTCTATACCACAAAATCTAAAGGTAGAAATGTCATGCTTTAGGTCATTAAAGTGTACTGCGACTGGATAATCCCTGTCGTTTCTCCTGATTGAACTTTTATGTTCACTAATTCTCTGTTTGAGAGAGCGGGAGGTTTTACCGACATAGCAGAGCCCACATGGACATTTAATAATGTAAATAACATGGGTGGTGGTACACGTGATGATATCGTTAATTTGAAACCGTTTTCCTGTGTGGGGGTGGCAGAAATATTCACATTTCATCATATTGTTGCACTGAGCGCATCCTCTGCATTTATAGCTACCATTTGGTAGAGGGCGTAAAAGAGCCTGGCTGATTTTCTTTCGTGGCTGGCAGTTGGCATGAACCAATTTATCGCGTAAATCGCGACCTCTCCTAAACACAATGAGTGGTGGATTTTTAAATTCAGCCGGCAAAGCTGGATCCGATGATAGAATATGCCAGTGTTTCTTAACCACACCTCCCACTTTACGCGAATTCAAAGTATATGTGGTTGTGAACATAACGGAGTGTTCTTTTGCTTTAGCAGGTCTTTTTTGTAACAATTCATCTCGTGTTTTTCCCAATGCCAAATGAAGAGCTTCATCCACACATTGTGGCGAATAGCCTCTTCTTAGAAACCTAGTGCGCATCTCCGCTGCTTTTTCTAGATAATCATCATTGGAGTAGCATATACGGCGCAGTCTGAAAAACTGGCTTCTTGGAAGTCCTCTTTTTAATGGCTCAGGATGGAAGCTGTCCCCCTGTAGTAGAGTATTTCTGTCTGTTTCTTTTCGATACAGAGTTGTAAACAGGGTTCCATTTGATTTCTCAATCCACATATCGAGGTAATGAACGCGTTGAGTGTCACTTTCAATGGTGAATTTGAGATTGGGGTCAATGTCATTGAGTAGTGACATAAAACCTGACAACTCTTGTTCAGTTCCTTCCCATATGCAAAAAATGTCGTCAATATATCGATACCACTTCAGGATTTTATTCAAAAATGGATTTTCGTTTTTGTTATTGACAAAACGTTCTTCAAATAGACCCACATAAAGGTTAGCATAGCTCGGAGCGAATGTGGAACCCATCGCCGTTCCATTCGTTTGGAGGTAGTATTCATCATCAAACCTAAAATAGTTATACTTCAAAACATATTTTGCCAGCTCTAAAATGAAGTTTGTTGGTGGATATTCATTAGTATCTCTGTCTCCCAAATAGTGAGCTAGTGCTGCCAGCCCCCTGCTGGTGTATAGACTCTCGACATCTAATGTGACCAGAATACAGTCTTCTTTCAAACCCGTTATTGGTGAGATCTTGTTTATGAAGTCTATAGAGTCTTTTACATAGGATGGCAATGCTTGCACATGAGTTTTAATAAAAGCATCTATAAAGTTCAACAATGGCTCTAGCATTGAGCCTATTCCTGCAACCACTGGTCTGCCTGGATAATTGCCTTGTTGTGTTTTAGGTTTGTGTAATTTCGGTAAAATGTAAAGGCATGGACGTATAGCACATTTACAGCAAAGATATTCATATTCAGGTTTTGAGATAAGGTGG
Organism: Salmo trutta; assembly: GCF_901001165.1. NCBI lineage: Eukaryota > Metazoa > Chordata > Actinopteri > Salmoniformes > Salmonidae > Salmo > Salmo trutta. The sequence continues at coordinate 8,366,781 of NC_042963.1, read as the reverse complement.
TTTAATAGGGCTTGCTCCAAACTAGAGCCTATATCCCTTAGGAACACCTGTGTGGGATCAACACTTAGTTTTCTATAGAAACGTTCATTACTGAGTTGTCTCTGAATTTCTTCTTTATATTTTTCATAGTCTAAAACAACCACAGCACCCCCCTTATCTGCAGGTTTAATAACCAACGAAGAATCTTTCATTAATTCATTCAGTGCCTGTTCTTCTGTTCTAGTGAGATTTTTCTGAATGTGGTTTGTTTGTCTCGTATATACTGACATGGCTTCTTGTTCGACTAACCTACAATAGGTATTAATCGAAGAGTTGTTGACTATGGGACAGAATTTGCTTTTGGGCTTAAAATGTGTGCCAGTTCGTTGATGTGTTTCTTGGCCCGAAGCAGTGTTTTGTGAAAACACATGCTTAAGTTTAATCTTACGGAAGAATTTGAACAGATCTACTTTTGTATCAAATGGTTTATCTGTACATGTAGGTACAAAAGAGAGACCCCTAGATAAGACTGAGACTTGAGCGTCAGTAAGGTCTTTTTTGGAGAGGTTAATTACCGCGTCCTGCTGTAGCTCCGTGTCCACGGCCTGTGATCCTGGTCTCCTCTTCGACCGCTTGCCTCTCCTGCATCGTTTCTTTTCTTTCCTAGAGCCTTGTGTTGCTTCCGGGCTAGAAAAACCGGCTGTGTGCCATGGTAGCTGGAGTCACTGTCTGTAGGGAATTCGCTCTCGGTGGATGCCTCTGTGTCCCCATTTCCATGTCTTCCTGCTGCTGCGTATCTGCGTCCCTCAATCTGTGGTGCGTCCCTACGTCGGCCTCTCCGTGCTCCTGTCCTTGGGCCTTCCCATGCATACACCTGGTTAAGCTGGTAATCCTCTGTGTCACGCTGATATTTCTTGATCTTTGTTGCTTGTAGGGAGTCTCTGTATTTCCCAATGGACTGGTTGATCGCGTCGTCTATGGCTGTAACAACAGACAGAAATACTCTACTACAGGGGGACAGCTTCCATCCTGAGCCATTAAAAAGAGGACTTCCAAGAAGCCAGTTTTTCAGACTGCGCCGTATATGCTACTCCAATGATGATTATCTAGAAAAAGCAGCGGAGATGCGCACTAGGTTTCTAAGAAGAGGCTATTCGCCACAATGTGTGGATGAAGCTCTTCATTTGGCATTGGGAAAAACACGAGATGAATTGTTACAAAAAAGACCTGCTAAAGCAAAAGAACACTCCGTTATGTTCACAACCACATATACTTTGAATTCGCGTAAAGTGGGAGGTGTGGTTAAGAAACACTGGCATATTCTATCATCGGATCCAGCTTTGCCGGCTGAATTTAAAAATCCACCACTCATTGTGTTTAGGAGAGGTCGCAATTTACGCGATAAATTGGTTCATGCCAACTGCCAGCCACGAAAGAAAATCAGCCAGGCTCTTTTACGCCCTCTACCAAACGGTAGCTATAAATGCAGAGGATGCGCTCAGTGCAACAATATGATGAAATGTGAATATTTCTGCCACCCCCACACAGGAAAACGGTTTCAAATTAACGATATCATCACGTGTACCACCACCCATGTTATTTACATTATTAAATGTCCATGTGGGCTCTGCTATGTCGGTAAAACCTCCCGCTCTCTCAAACAGAGAATTAGTGAACATAAAAGTTCAATCAGGAGAAACGACAGGGATTATCCAGTCGCAGTACACTTTAATGACCTAAAGCATGACATTTCTACCTTTAGATTTTGTGGTATAGAGAAAGTCAAGATATCAGACAGGGGAGGTGATATTAATAATACTCTCAGCAAAAGAGAATGTTTTTGGATTTTCACCCTCCAGACATTATTTCCTAAAGGACTTAATGATGAAATGCCTATGCATGTTATGTTGTGAATTAAAATATGCTCCTATTTAAGATCACTTTGTTTTTTCCACATGATGTACCCAATGATTAATGAAAACTTGCTATGTCCTTGTTGTGATTTTATGGACGTGTTCGGTGCGTCTTGTCTATACACTTTTGTTATATTTGTGAAATACATATTGTTATGTTTGGTAGCACTTATTTATTTTTCCTTTGCCTCCAACTCCTTTCCATACGTGGAACCGATGTGGGTGGGGCTAGGTCTACATAGAGGTGCTGTTTTAGAAAATTCACAAAAGCTCTGACGAAGGCCGTGAGGCCGATACGTAAGCTTATTAAATATCAGTGATACTATCAAGAACAGTGTGCGGTTTCCTTTTTTCCTTCAAAAAATGTTATGAAATAATAATAAGATCTTGTGCAACAAATTACCTTCAGAAGTCACATAATTAGTTAAATAAAGTCCACCAGTGTGCAATCTAGGTGTCACATGATCTGTCACATGATCTCAGTATATATACACATGTTCTGAAAGGCCCCAGAGTCTGCAACACCACCAAGCAAGCGGCAACATGAAGACCAAGGAGCTCTCCAAACAGGTCAGGGACAAAGTTGTGGAGAAGTACAGATCAGGGTTGGGTTATAAAAAAATATCAGAAACTTTGAACATCCCACGGAGCACCATTAAATCCATTATTAAATAATGAAAATAATATGGCACCACAACAAACCTGCCAAGAGAGGACCACCCACCAAAACACACAGACCAGACAAGGAGGGCATTAAACAGAGAGGCAACAAAGAGACCAAAGATAACCCAGAAGGAGCTGCAAAGCTTCACAGCGGAGATTGGAGTATGTGTCCATAGGACCACTTTAAGCCATACACTCCAGAGCTGGGATTTACGGTAAAGTGTCCAGAAAAAAAGCCATTGCTTAAAGAAAAAAAAATAAGCAAACACATTGGTGTTTGCTAAAAGGCATGTGGGAGACTCCCCAAACATATGGAAGAAGGTACTCTGGTCAGATGAGACTAAAATTGAACTTTTTGCCCATCAAGGAAAACACTATGTCTGGCTCAAACCCAACACCTCTCATTACCCCAAGAGCACCATCCCCACAGTGAAGCATGGTGGTGGCAGCATCATGCTGTGGGGATGTTTTTCATCGGCAGGGACTGGGAAACTGGTCAGAATTGAAGGAATGATGGATGGGGCTAAATACAGGGAAATTCTTGAGGGAAATCTTTTTCAGTCTTCCAGAGATTTGAGACTGGGACGGAGGTTCACCTTCCAGCAATGACCCTAAGCATACTGCTAAAGCAACACTTGAGTGGTTTAAGGGGAAACATTTAAATGTCTTGGAATGGCCTAGTCAAAGCCCAGACCTAAATCCAATTGAGAATCTGTGGTATGACTTAAAGATTGCTGTACACCAGCGGAACCCATCCAACTTGAAGGAGCTGGAACAGTTTTGCCTTAAAGAATTGGCAAAAATCCTAAAGACTAGATGTGCCAAGCTTATAGAGACATACCCCAAGAGACTTGCAGCTGTAATTGCTGCAAAAGGTGGCTCTACAAAGTATTGACTTTGGGGGGGGGGGGGAATAGTTATGCATGCTCAAGTTTTCAGTTTTTTGGTCTTATTTCTTGTTTGTTTCACAATAAAAAATATTTTGCATCTTCAAAGTGGTAGGCATGTTATGTAAATCAAATGATACAAACCCCCCAAACATCCATTTTACTTCCAGGTTTCAAGGCAACAAAATAGTAAAAATGCCAAGTGGGGTGAATACTTTCGAAAGCCACTGTAACTGTACCTACATGTACATATTACCTCAACTAACCGGTGCCCCCGCACATTGGCTCTGTACCGGTACCCCCCGTATATAGTCTTGCTATTGTTATTTTACTGCTGCTCTTTAGTTACTTTAATTTCCTATTCTTATCCGCATTTTTTAAATTAAACTGCATTGTTGGTTAGGGGCTCGTAAGTAAACATTTCACTGTAAGGTCTACACTTGTTGTATTCAGCGCATGTGACTAATAACATTTTATATGATAAGATTTGATATAGAAAAACACCCCTAACACTGAATTCTGAATGCAAATAGACAAATAGAGATGTGCCTTTGATTCCATACAGAAGATGAAGATGTAAATGCATAGGGCTATGCCAAGGAGTTGTAGCAATGCAGACCAACTATTCCAAGGCTGTCAAAAAAGAGGGGGCGCTTAGGGTAAAGGAGAAGAAATTGAGAGAGTACAGCCTTGGGGCATGTATAGCAGAGAGAGAGGTTTAAGATAGAGAGAAAAATTGTAAAAAATAAACAGAAAAGGAGTGGGTAAGTAAACAGAATGCGGAGAAACGCTTGCCAGGAGAGATGGGCCCAGGGTTGCTCAGTTTGCACAGAAATGTCAGAAACAGTGTGACATTGTCCCGTGCAGCCTCCCCTGATGTCTGCAGTCCCCCACAACAGAGACAAACACACCACACTGCCACCACACACTGCTACACAGACCACCATACTGAATTCTCAAATCCATACAGTAAAATACACACAAATCCAATTTGCATAATTTCCATGGTAGTTTAGAGGGCTTGTTTAGGGAAATGATGCTTCTATGGTATAGTTAAGTTATTCTTGAAGCAAAATGGAGTGGAATATTGCAGAACAAATGCAGGTTAAAGGGTGAGGTAAATAAAATAAGGCAAAGCACAGAAACATGATTGGTGCTCACACATTGTTATCCAAATCACACACACATAAGAAAAACACACATATGCACTCATGTATAGGCAGTGTTTTACATGAATGTAAAGTATGGGAGAGTTAGGGTTAACCCTGGTGGCGTGTGGTCCAGGCGCCATATTACTGACAGGCCAGGACAGACAGGGGGTCCAAGACCCGTCCACCTCTGTGATTAATGAGGCAGGGGTCAGGGGACAAATGCTGAGTTCCTGATTAGGAAGGTATTGGCAGAGGGCATAAATATGGGACTGATCCCTGTAACCTCATCTCCCACCCACCCCCGTCCACCCCTCCCACATAGACAGCTACACTGCAACTGTGCACCCACATGAAAAAAAACTGTAGTGTATAATATAGTGGGAATACTTTAGTATTCACTGTAGTATTTTTGCAGACTTTACTGTAGCATTCACTGTAGTGTTTTTTTGCGGACTTTAGTATTTGGTATTTACTGTAGTATACTATAAAATACTACAGTATTCTGTAGTATTTACTCTAGTGTTTTTGCAGACTGCAGTAAAGTATACTGTAGTATTTACTGTAGTATTTTAGCAAATCGTAGTATACTGTAGTATTTACTGTAGTGTTTTTGGGGACATTACTGTCATATTTACTAAAGTGTTTCTGTTTTTTTAACTGGAGAAACACTATTTTCCATTACCTGTAGGCAGGTAGTTAGATAGGTAAGTAGGTAGCTAGGACTGGATTCTGAATGGAGAGTTCAGAGCTTCTGCTCTTTTCTATAACCTGTAGGGAACACAATATATGGTCTATACTTGGCATGTAAGTTTCTCACTTACGGGTGGCACAAATTGGGTTATGGGGAAGGGGAATTGGCAGGGTATATACAAATACTGTAGTATTTACTAAAGTTTAAAAAAATTGTTTTTGTGGACTGTAGGGTTTTGTGGATAATACTGTAGTATTTACCATAGTATTCAACAGTATACTACAAAATTCTATACTAAGTTCTACAGATGATTGAGGGATACTACAGTGTGTAGTATATTTTTCTACAGTATACTACGGTTTACTACAGAAGTCTATAGTAAGTACTATAGTATTCTATGGAAAACAGTAGTATTTTTTATGTGGCCACCTTGCCTGGTGCCGCCTCTCAGGAGCAGGGGCAAATGCCACAAAATGTATCTCATTACATTCTGCTGGCACTGTGTTTGATGGACAGAAAATGTATCCCCCCCACACCAACCATGAGCAGTGCAGCAGTGAAGTGACTCCTCTGTACATCATCAGTCCTATCCCTCATTTCAATTTGATTTACCATGGCAACTGCTCCAAAGAGATGTCAGATGAAGACATAGTGAAATTAAATCAAGACCAGAGCGTCTATGAAACATATAATTGTAAATAAAACAAATCAGCATCCATCTTATTAAACCGAGTCACGGGAGGACCTGAATGTACTTTGTAGATAAAAATTGAATCCAAACTAGGCAGAAAATGAGTTCTGAAAAGTGAATGCAGCTGAGTTTGCGAAACCTTGAGTTAACTTGTCTCCGTAAACGAATTCAGACTTAAACTAAGATGATTCATCTGTATTTTGGCCTAAACCTCCATAACCCAATAAAACCTAGCCTGCTGGGTATTTGTCATATTCCTGAATCCCACCCAATTCGCTGCGAGGGTTTAAGCCATAACTTTACAAAGAGCTACAGGGAACTCTAAAGTAATTCCATCATTTGGCCCTTTGGCTATTAGAAAAACCTGCTTTGGTTCACAATATTAGTTCTATGTGCAACCAAAAGCCCTCTGCCTACTGTTTTATAGCCCCAGTGATAGCTAGCACATCATTATGCTTTCATTAGCCTAGCTGTAAAGATCCATACAGCCAAACACTGCAGTTGAAGACTATTGTCACCATGGGGAATAACACTGTGTTACTCTACTGACTGTGTGATTAATGTCTCTTGCCTGATGACTTTTCAGCCTTATCTGCTGCTGCTACAGCTGCTACTGAGTGTTACGTACAGTATATTTGTTTGTGTGCTAATGATATGAGCACAAGTCAGCTCTTTACAGAGTTAGGTCCTGATATCATCTCTGCTCTGTCTCATTACCCTTTCGTGTTGTGCAAACTCACTGTCTCTGTCTTTCTTTCTCTTTCTCTCTCACACACTAATACAGACGTGCGTACACACCCACTAACACACACGCACAGGAGAGTGAGGTCTTCTGTGACTGATGTAAGCCAAAAGTGTTTGAGGTTGTCACAGTAACCAGCCCAGAGAGGTTGAGGAGCGAATGAGGACAAGGGACCAGAGCCGGGGATAGCAGAGCAGCAGCGCCAGCTGGAGAACAGAGGAAAAAGTTCAGACCTCCAAAGGCTCTGCTCAGTTTTCCTGACTTTTTATTTATTTCTGCAGCACACAGAAGAGGAGAGGAGAAAGGAGATGTCATCCACTCTCCAAATGGTCTGCTTCCTGTGTGAGTCATTAAACAACATACACACAACAACAATAGTCCCGTAAAATGAAAAAAAGGAATGAAAGCTCAAATGATGATGCTCACCATTTTATGGTCACATTGTCTGACAATTAATGGGGGGAAAACATGTTTTTTTCAGAGATTCTTGATGAATGTTTTTCAAAGTTCACTCTTGGTGGATGTCTTTCAAAATTGAAGATACAGTCAATTCTGTTCTTAAGTACGGAACACAAATAATCAATAAGACACCATAATTACTCCTGCCTTTTTCTTCCCCTTTTTTGTCCTCTCAGCTGCTTTGAGCTCGTCTCAGACATCAGACCACCATTAATGCAGCAATATGAAGTCGGGTCAAAGAACGATCACAGCTGACAGTGGCACTAGGCTGATGATGACACTGCATCACTATCTTCATACCAGCTTCCCCTTAACCGTGGTCATCTTCACTAGGAACTAAAATTAAGCAAATTACCCAAAACGTGGACTGATTCCCTGAACTTGTTCAATCATAAATGCTTCATTTCGTTCTCCATTGCAAAATGTTTAGCAAATTTTTGCACTGATTAATACGACCCTGGTCAACATTGCCATAGAGAAGCAGAGAGAGCACTGCCACCTACCTGTAGGTGAGCCCTCCAGCACCTCCCCAGCGTAGCGGGTCTCCTTGAAGATGGGCCTGTTGTCATTCTGGTCATTGACGTCCACCAGCAGGGCTACAGGACCCTCCACCAGCTTCCCACTCAGGTCTGTCACAGACACCTCCAGCTGCAGACAGGACACACAAGGGTCAAAGGTCAGGACAGGAGTTCAGTTATACACCTGGTATGGAAAGGTTTATACAGAATGACATTCATTTAGACTAGTGAAAGCATAGAATACCTGATTGTCTGTTACACGCTTGAGAGATAAATGTATCGAAAAAAGCGCAATTCAATCAAAAACGAGTCTATATTGTATGAACAAGAGTAGTTTATGTACTTATCCGCGGACTCGGCACACACACACACACTTGGCACACACACAAACACAAACACAAACACACACACACACACACACACACACACACATAAAACAGTAACTACAATATTTCACCATTCTTAAAAGAACTGTAAACTCTATGTAAAGAGTGGCGAGTCGCACCAATCGAGTACTACTCATTTGTCTCTGTTCTCTCTCTCTTTCCCAACACTACAGCAGCAGAGACTATCATTTTATGAATAGATGGACAGTGATAAAAGTTAACGCCCGTCATTTTAATCTCCCAACCAGCAGGAGAAACGAGTGCTAGCTAGTTCCTTTTCCTGACTTGAGCAGATGGATCTGGTGTTAGTGACCTGTGCTGCTCTGCCATGTTACTGAGGAGCAGACACAATGAGAGCACACATTAGGCCTGCCCTCAGATATGAAGAGGTCCTGCAAAGCTTCAAACCACAGGAAGCAGTTCAAACCCACTTTCCAGCTAGCACATAACATTCTGAGAACCATATGTTTCTTAGAGCTTGATGATAGCATGGTTGTCCTATGGTTATTTTGCCTACAACCTTGCCACAGTGTTCTGGCAATGGTACAGGATACCCAGGTAGAAGATAGCGTTCTGAGATATGTTTCTTCTGTGGGAATTTCAGTACTTCAGCATAACGTTTCCTACGGGTGTTTCCTCATGTTCTCAGAACATTAAGAAAACTTTCCATTAAAAAAAACACAAAAAAACATAAGTAACGTTGAAAGAACCTTCTAAGAATGTTATTTAAAAAATATATATATTCCGTTCTCAACGACAACAAAACTCTCTCTATCCTCTGTGTGATCACACTCTCTGCGGCCAATGTGAGTAAGACCTTTAAACAGGTCAACATTCACAAGGCTGCGGGACCAGACGGATTACCAGGACGTGTCAGGACGTGTACTGCGAGCATGCGCTGACCAACTGGCAGGTGTCTTCACTGACATTTTCAACCTCTCCCTGTCCGAGTCTGTAATGCCAACATGTTTTAAGCAGACCACCATAGTGCCTGTGCCCAAGAACATGAAGGTAACCTGCCTAAATGACTACCAACCCATAGCACTCATGTCTGTAGACATGAAGTGCTTTGAAAGGCTGGTCATGGCTCACATCAACACCATTATCCCAGAAACCCAAGACCCACCTCAATTTGCATACTGCCCGAACAGATCCACAGACGATGCAATCTCTATTGCACTACACACTGCCCTTTCCCACCAGGACAAAAGGAACACCTACACTACCATTCAAAAGTTTGGGGTCACTTAGAAATGTCCTTGTTTTTAAAGAAAAGCACATAAAAATAACATCAAATTGATCAGAAATACAGTGTAGACATTGTTAATGTTGTAAATGACTATTGTAGTAAATTACTATTGTTAATGGAATATCTACATAGGCGTACAGAGGCCCATTATCAGCAACCATCACTCCTGGGTTCCAATGGCACGTTGTGTTAACTAATCTAAATGTATCATTTTAAAAGGCTAATTGATCATTAGAAAACCCTTTTTTAATGATGTTAGCACAGCTGAAAACTGTTGTTCTGATTAAAGAAGCAATAGAACTGGCCATCTTTAGACTAGTTGAGTATCTGGAGCATCAGCATTTGTGGGTTCGATTACAGGCTCAAAATGGCCAGAAACAAATAACTTTCTTCTGAAACTCATCAGTCTATTCTTGTTCTGAGAAATGAAGGCTATTCCATGCGAGATACTGCAGAGAAACTGAAGATCTCGTTCAACGCTGTGTACTACTCCCTTCACAGAACAGCGTGAACTGGCTCTAACCAGAATAGAAAGAGTAGTGGGAGGCCCCGGTACACAACTGAGCAAGAGGACCAGTACATTAGAGTGTCTAGTTTGAGAAACATTAAAATAGTACCCGCAAAACACAAGTCTCAAAATCAACAGTGAAGAGGCGACTCCGGGATGCTGGCCTTCTAGGCAGATTTGCAAAGAAAAAGCCATATTTATGTCCAGTGTCTGTGTTATTTTGCCCATCTTAATCTGCTAACCTACAAAGGATTACATGGGCTTGCTCCTACCTATCTTTCCAATTTGGTCCTGCCGTACATACCTACACGTACACTACGGTCACAAGATTCAGGCCTCCTAATTGTCCCTAGAATGTCTAAGCAAACAGCTGGAGGAAGGGCTTTCTCCTATAGAGCTCCGTTTTATGGAACGGTCTGCCTACCCATGTGAGAGACGCAGACTCGGTCTCAACCTTTAAGTCTTTATTGAAGACTCATCTCTTCAGTAGGTCCTATGATTGAGTGTAGTCTGGCCCAGGAGTGTGAAGGTGAACGGAAAGGCACTGGAGCAACGAACCGCCCTTGCTGTCTCTGCCTAGCCGGTTCCCCTCTCTCCACTGGGATTCTCTACCTCTAACCCGATTACAGGGGCCGAGTCACTGGCTTACTGGTGCTCTTCCATGCCGTCCCTAGGAGGGGTGCGTCACTTGAGTGGGTTGAGTCACTGACGTGGTCTTCCTGTCTGGGTTGGCGCCCCCCCTTGGGTTGTGCCCTGGCGGAAATCTTTGTGGGCTATACTTGGCCTTGTCTCAGGATGGTAAGTTGGTGGTTGAAGGTATCCCTCTAGTGGTGTGGGGGCTGTGCTTTGGCAAAGTGGGTGGGGTTATATCCTGCCTGTTTGGCCCTGTCCGGAGGTATCGTCGGATGGGGCCAAGTGTCTCCTGACCCCTCCTGTCTCAGCCTCCAATATTTATGCTGCAGTAGTTTATGTGTCAGACTGCCCATCTGTTATATCTGGAGTATTTCTCCAGTGTCCTGTGTGAATTTAAGTATGCTCTCTCTAATTCTCTCTTTCTCTCTTTCTTTCTTTCTTTCTTTCTTTCTCTCTCTCGGGGGACCTGAGCCCTAGGACCATGCCTCAGGACTACCTGGCATGATGACTCCTTGCTGTCCCCAGTCCACCTGGCCGTGCTGCTGCTCCAGTTTCAACTGTTCTGCCTGCGGCTATGGAACCCTGACCTGTTCACCGGACGTGCTACCTGTCCCAGACCTGCTGTTTTCAACTCTCTAGAGACAGCAGGAGCAGTAGAGATACTCTCAATGATCGGCTATGAAAAGCCAACTGACATTTACTCCTGAGGTGCTGACCTGTTGCACCCTCGACAATTACTGTGATTATTATTATTTGACCATGCTGGTCATTTATGAACATTTGAACATCTTGGCCATGTTCTGTTATAATCTCCACCCAGCACAGCCAGAAGAGGACTGGCCACCCCTCATAGCCTGGTTCCTCTCTAGGTTTCTTCCTAGGTTTTGGCCATTCTAGGGAGTTTTTCCTAGCCACCGTGCTTCTACACCTGCATTGCTTGCTGTTTGGGGTTTTAGGCTGGGTTTCTCTACAGCACTTTGAGATATCAGCTGATGTAAGAAGGGCTATATAAATAAATTTGATTTGATAATCTTTTATTTTTATTGGCCAGTCTGAGATATGGCTTTTTCTTTGCAACTCTGCCTAGTAGGCCAGCATCCCGGGGTCGCCTCTTCACTGTTGAAGTTACCATACAGTACATACACATTTCCCATTATAAATCAGACCTGTCGTCAAACTGTGCATGTGTGAACGAGCATGAACTAAAACTCTGCCTGAATTAACGCCCATCATTCACCTTTTATGGTGACAATAACGGCATTATTGGCTGTATACTTTGGTAGTATTGGAATTAGGCCAAGACAGTATATCTAAAGGAAATATCAATGGCGAACTTGATCAAATGTCTTTGGAGGTGTTGGCAGAAGTAGTTTTTTTTGCAGTGACATTTGCTGTATCGGACCGTTTCTGAAACACAAAAACAATTGCAAACTGTTGTGGACCTGTAAACAGATCGTTTGAATTCAATAATGTTTTGCATTGACTTTCTCCCAAACCTAAATGTGCTGCATTGCCCATGAATTCTGAAACATTGTCTTCTCTGAAAAATGTTTGAACTACAATAGGCCTACTTACAGTGGTAGCCTACACACTCCAATGCAACATATCAACTGTCTGTTCACCTGTAAAATTTTACTGTAGCTTGTTATAAACTACGCTTCCTTTCCGATGCATAGAGCAAAAACTTGAAATCATAATAGCCTATCTAATAGGATCATTTAAATTGGGGATATGCATGGTCATTTGTTGTATGGCTACTTGGGGAACATGAAGTCATCATGGCCAGAAAAGGTACAATGTTTATGATATATGTATTACATTTATAAATGAAACATTGTCTACTCGAGAAATGTGACATTACAGTATTCAGACGAAGCCTACAAACGTCAATGGAAAAGGTGAACTGCTGTTCTACTGTTAAACTTTGGATCGCATTGAGCAAAATACTTTAAACACCAGAAGCTTATCTATTTACTACTGTGAAGTGGGTCCAGTTAAATGAGAGATGGGACGAACGGTAGCCTATCCTAACTTGTTGTAGGCCTATTGACTATTTTGCACGAAACCATCACTCAGAAAAGGTGAGGAATTTATTATGCAATGATCATGGAAATTAAAAAATAATCAGAAATATATACTTTTTGGTTATGAATACGTCATCATATATTCACCATTTGCACAAGGCTACACGGCTACCAGGCTACTTTGCCTTCATGCAATGCAATTCTTCAACCACTAGAAACTGTGCTTACGCATGGTCTAAAGTTTGCGGGAGGACAAGCATATATTCTCACGTCATGTTTAGTTTTAAAAATGCCAATTTTTAGGTGACAACTGGCACAAGCATGTTCTGTGGCATATTTTGTGCATACCCAACATGTATAAATGAGACCCCTGGAGCTCCTGGAGACAGACTGTACGTAAGCCCTCAGTGCTGTGGTGCTCCTCCTGGCTTCCTCTGCCATTCCTGGCTTCTCATTAGTCAGTATCTCGCTCTCTCTCGCTCTCTCTCTCTCTCTCACCCCCTCCCTCTCTCTGTGTAAAAGTGGCTATGCTGAGGGTGGAGCTTCATTGGCCATCCAGAAGAGGTGCAGCCACTGAGACGCTAACATACTGCTCCCTAACCCCTCCCCCCTCAAGACCCTCTACAGGCCTGTATCACTTATTCATGTATTCAACAGCTCCTAACGGTGCAGTATGGGCCCGGCCTGGCATCCCCTCACCGGGGGGATCTCTCCGGCTTAGCAGAGCACAGGCGAAACAAACAAATCCCAACATCTGACACAAACAAGCTGATTTTAATACTCAGAGTCAGAGTGTGAGCCCAAGACTCTTCTTAGTCAGGGACCACTTTTACATGCATACAGTATTACGGAGAGTAGCTTATATCCCGCTTAAGGTCTTATTCTGGATAAACTGTTTACATAAACTTTTGATATCTCGCTCACGAGTATCCCTGTAACCATAATAAACAGAATATTCCTAATTTAAGTTCACATGGGTTAAATGGAATAGTAACTGAAATATGGACACCGACTGTAGGCCTATAACCTCTCACATATAGCCTCATATAATATTACATTTTTGCAATAAAATTATACAAGAAATATACATTTTGACTCGGGAACAGGGGTGGAGAAATATGATTTCTTTCATTCAGTGTCTCTTGAAAAAATGTGAATGTTATCTTTGACACTGTTATGCAAGCAGAGTATTTCAATCACATAAAATATGTACCCAAGACGAACTGAAGTCTTACTAGAACCGCGTTCCATCGTTTTCTCAGCTTTCATTTGCTTAAAACAATCTTTCTACTGTTTTGGAATTATTGCATTTTCTCGCAGGTCCCTAAACTAAACAGACAACTTCACTGGTGTTAACTAGATTACTAATGCATTCATTCTATCAATGTAAAGTGTTATTCTGGTGAGCATTACTTTATTTAGTCTTCTGGGGCAACAATTTATGACAGAAGAGAAGCTGCATGTATCAAACTATAGTTGACAAACAAATGGCCTACCAAAAAAATTATAATATGGCCTAAATTATAAGCAGAAACGTATCTAAATTAGCGATGAAAGTAGCCTAAGCCAGTAGGTTACGGTGTATTAGCAAAATACATGATGGAATTGTTATGGTCCAACTGTGCAGGTATAGCCTACTATTTAAGGTATTTGTTTGACAATCAGATGAAAACATTATCACACAACACCCATGATATGCGAAACTGAGCTTGTGCAGATCGCAAAAACAACAGTAAATGGGATAAGATGTTTAATTTGTAAGTTGCTCTGGATTAGAGTGTCTGCTAAATGACTTAAATGTAAAATGTAAATGTACATGCCACAGTATCCCATCTAAGATCAGCACGTCCCAATCACGTTTCTCATAACCGGGATCCAAGCTTTTTCGGGTTATTTTAAACAGGATATGACGTTTATATGCGTCGACTCAAAAACGGAATACTTGAGTATCCCGAATAACAACGGGATATTGGTGGGCATGTAAATGTGGTCAATGTGCCTGAGGATTAAAATCCACCCGTCGACCAAGCGATTTAACATCTTAAATGGGTCGTCCACTTCAACGCTGAAATAAGAAGTTCATTTTTCCCAACCTGACTCAGAGTAAAAGTTTACATGGAGAGCTACTCATTATGCTCATTGCACTCCGCCCTTAAGATATAAGATCACACACCGGTACCTTGAAAGTGTTTCATTACAGACTGGATCAGTGTCATTTCAACAGATGAACATAAGGAGCCGCTCTCAAACATAACATCGTGGGTGTCATTCTAACATCACCTATCACACAATAAGTAAAATGAATGCCCCTTCCTCCTCTCTGCTGTCCAATAGGAACAGCTAACAGGATAATTCCCCAGAAAGACCAGACCAAAGGTATCCATCACAGAGAGTGGTGTCGGGTGCTCTACTCCTCTCTTATCTAGCATATTAGCTGCTCCTGCTCCCCTCACTATCAGTAATGCATGACACCACTCCCCCTCTCTATCACACAGGTCATCCTCTCTCCCTCTTTCTCCCTATCTCCAATGGTGGGCCCCAGGCCCAGAGAACAAGGCATAATGGTAGTAATGACAGAGATGCAAGTAAAGTGAGAGAGTTAGGGGTTAGAGGCCTAATGGCCCTATAGATCATCAACTGCTCGTCTTACTCCTCGGCGGTGTAGTCGGTGAGGAAGCAGCAGCACACAGACAGACTACAGTACAGTAGCAGGGTATTTATGAGGGTCCATTTCCTCTACCTCTGTCTTCATCAGCGAAACTGCTGACTCTCAACTAATGGTGCTCACACGAGAAAACTCACAATCTCATCTTCTCCAGCAAACCATGTCCCACGCAAACACACAGGCAACAAACATAAAAACATATAGGATATACACTACATGACCAAAAGTATGTGGACACCTGCTCGTCGAACATCGTATTCCAAAATCATGAGCATTAATATGGAGTTGGTCCCTCCTTTGCTGCCATAACAGATTACACTCTTCTGGGAAGGCTTTCCACTAGGTGTTGGAACATTGCTGCAGGGACTTGCTTCCATTCAGCCTCAAGAGCATTAATGAGGTCGGGCACTGATGTTGCTCCAGAGTTCAAAGGCAGCTAGCTTGACACCACTCTAGCAGAAGCTTGGCATTGGTGCTCTTCGGCTTGTGTGCGTCTGCTCGGACATGGAAACCCATTTCATGAAGTTCCCGATGAACAGTTCTTGTGCTGACGTTGCTTCCAGAGGCAGTTTGGAACTCGGTAGTGAGGGTTGCAACCGAGGACAGACGTTTTTTAAGCGCTACACGCTTCAGCACTCGACAATCACGATCTGTGAGCTTGTGTGGCCTACCACTTTGTGGCTGAATCGTTGTTGCTCCTAGACGTTTCCACGTCACAACAACAGTACTTGCAGTAGACTGGGGCAGCTCTAGCAGGGCAGAAATTTGACGAACTGACTTGTTGGAAAGGTGGCATCCTATAATGGTGCCACGTTGAAAATCACTGAGCTCTTCAGTAAGGCCATTGTACTGCCAATATTTGTGTATGGAGATTGCATGGCTGTGTGCTCGATGTTATACACCTGTCCAACGATGTTGAGTTAATAAATAATAATAAAAAGAAAAATAGTAACACAGGAGTAGAGCTATATATAGGGTGTACCAGTACCGGGAAAAAATTATAACAAGCAAACACATAGACTAATCCTGACAAGCACACACACACACACACACACACACGCATTCCCACATGCATACCCACACCCACACACAGTCCCACATGCTCACAGTTGCACACACACACACACACACACACACACACAAAGAAGCTGGAAAACAGGGTAAGAGCTAAATTAGATAACACATTCATTTAGGGATATTTAGGGACACAAACGGTTTCTTTCAGAGACAGGGATTTCCTATTGAAAGTCTCCCTGACATACGCACCTCACAGCACGCCGTGTCTGAGTGACTAAGATAACATTAGCTGTGATCGAGGCACCTTACGTCTGATCATTGGAGAATGTATCACATCAACAGAGCCGTCATCTGCATGGGAGACAAAGGAAGCGTCTTACATAAGCCCGAATTCAAACACTGGCCTGTGAATACCGTATGTCTGTAACAACCTTTCAAACGTCACCTGCCCCTTAAAACACCTTTGATTTGGCAGTCGCTCAGTGGCAGCCAACACACCTCAGCTAAATGACATCATTTACCTTGTAGCT
The DNA here is from genome assembly GCF_901001165.1 of Salmo trutta. NCBI lineage: Eukaryota > Metazoa > Chordata > Actinopteri > Salmoniformes > Salmonidae > Salmo > Salmo trutta. The sequence continues at coordinate 8,350,075 of NC_042963.1, read as the reverse complement.
GTTGTTTTCAGCTATTCCCTTTTTCCAAATATCTGACAGCTGTTTACACTCTGTCAAGTGTACTTACTCTCACAGTTAAAGGCTGCTACACACTTTTTTTAACCCTTATTTTACCAGGTAAGTTGACTGAGAACACATTCTCATTCACAACAACAACCTGAGGAATAGTTACAGGGGAGAGGAATGAGCCAATTGTAAACTGGGGATGATTAGGTGGCCACTGTCATGACGTTGCCCTCTTTGGGTACAGCGAGCACAGTTAAACCCCCCTCCCTCTGCACCAGGCCTTTTCTATGCACCATCCCCCGACCTCTATACTTCTGACACAAGGCTGTGTGAAGGCAGCCATCATTTCCAAAGGAGAATGTCCTGCCTCATGGCCACAGTATGGAGAGAGAGGGGTTTCATAGAGAGACAAAGGAATTCTTCCAACTCACCGGATGGGGGAACCAAACGACATTTATGTTCTGGAGAAGGTATAAAAGATCGGTGAAGAATTCAGCTACGAACTGGTCCGCTTGGTACAATTTTGTGAAACTCATTAGAGACAATATGGCCATATTACCATACTAAGGTTTATATACTAGTCTCAGCGATGAGACTTACATCTAATGGTTGTATAAAATGTATGAATAAGGATAAAGCTATTTGGAATATGTTGAGATGCTATGTACTTATGTTAATGTGAGAGAATTGTATGTCTGTTCAAAGCTTAACTAAGTCATCGGCACGCCCCCAGGGACACAGACAGGACAAGGTGTCATGTGACAGCCTTTTCTACGTTCAGTATATAAGCCCCACCCAGAATTACTTTCTTTGGACCAGCTTACCGAGCGAGAGAGAGCCAAGGTTTGACCATGCATTCCTATACTGAACTTTAACCATACCACGTGGTTAAACTTTTAGACTATCGATACCGACAGAATAATAACAAGTCTTTGATATTAATTACTAGTCTGCAGCTAGAAATTCGGTGTCATTGAACGCGAAGACCGACGAAACATCCATTCTATAACAACATTAATGAATGTCGCTTTGAAAGATCCATTCTAACCAAGAGAGAGAGAGAGGACGAAACTCTCCAACAAAGATCACGATGACACACTGAGCGTAAATATATATATTGATTGCAATTGTTTCCGAATGAGTGAGCGTTCATGTGCAAAAGATTAGCATATCAATTGTTAATATTTATCAACGCTGTAGTGTCTTCTCCGCTGCCCCCACCCCCCTTGTTTGTTTAACAAGCCGCCATGCTGGTTTAGCCCACTAGGGAACATTCCTTTATCATTGCTTTGTAACGATACCTACTGTTTTGTATGCTTTCGGTGAATTACTTAGTTTAGTAAAGAAATTATTTTAAGACAATTGATGTATGGTTGACTTACTGAAGACTGGGTTCGTGCAGATAACAAACAATTTACGACGTTTGGAATGAGACTGGACGCGAGGTAATAACACATCATTAAAACAAGAAGATAATAGATCAGATCTTATAATATAATATATAATGTTATAATATCTGACAGTTATATTAGGAAAATTATAACTGTGTAATCTGAATATTTTCCTTGGTGCCCCGACCTCCTAGTTAATTACAGTTACACGATTAATCAGTTAATCGGGTAATAATAATTACAGAGAGTTATTTGATAAACATGTCTTCAAGTTAATGATGCCCAAAGACACGACCCCACACTACTATGAAGGCCAGATTGGGAATTTAGTCAAGACACTCTTATGATAAGTGCCATGGGATCTTTAGTGACCACAGAGAGTCCGGACACCCCATCCAAAAGACAGCACCCTACACAGGACAATGTCCCCAATCACTGGATTGGGATATATATATTTTTTGGAGCAGAGGAAAGGGTGCCTCCTACACCACCTTCAGCAGCATCTGGTCTCCCATCCAGGGACTGACCAGGACCAATCCTGCTTAGCTTCACACACAAGCCAGCAATGGGATGTAGGGTGGTATGCTGCTGGCATAAACTATGCAAGCGCAGTGACAGTGTGCCATTTTCTACATAGTTCTAAGTACTTTTGTGTGGCTCAAATTTTTGGAACGGACCATATTGTGAAGGGTGTGTAGTGCCCTTTACACTGACTAAGTGAGCACTCCTGGTGCTGTACAGAGAAGTGCAATTAAATGCAGTGTACATAACTTCTGCGTGTTGTACTGCATTTCTTCCGTCCTTCCTTTCGTAAGCTCTTTGTCTTTCTTTCTTTCTTTCTTTCTTTCTTTCTTTCTTTCTTTCTTTGTCTGTCTTAATTAGTCTGACTGGAGCTATATCTCTTGCGAGGTGAGACGACCCTTCTGGCCGGTGGAGGGCCATGTCATGATGCAAGGCTCTCTCATTAGAGACTGTACTGGAGCACGGCTCCCTGCTTCATTTCCTCATCATTCTGAACCAGGGCCAGATTAATGAGAGAGACCAGTGAATTATGAGAGAGCTAAAGGCAGCCACCCCATCCACTGCCCACTGAAGTGTGTGACTGTACATCCATTATGTATGTATACATTCATTATTCATACATACTCTGGGTATCAGATTCAACTCATCGCTTTACCTTCTACATATTATCAGGCGGTCTTCTTATGACAAGCATTTTTATTGGGCATTAGAACATTTGACCTTAGATCACCTGAGATTCTTATCTCTAAGTACTTGGAATAAGCACTTGTCTGTAGCCCAGGACCTCTAATCGAGAGAACGTAAATCATGGGTAAAACCCTACGACAAGTCAGCTAAAGCAACGCAGTGAGACACGGCTTTGCATACTGCTGAATAAGTCAATTGAAGCAGAAGACAATAGAGAGACTACAATGATTGAAAATGTGATCAGTCCGTGCCAACAAACCTCGCATAGCCTACATAGCATTCATCAGAACCCAAGCATGGTAAGATTAACTTTCCAACTTTCACAAGGTAGGACAACACTTTTCCAAATGTGTAACCCTTCATCCTTCTCTTTTTCTTTCTCTCAAAGAGACACCTGGGACCATGAAACACATGTTGCCCCCATAGTCTCACACATGTTCTGTAGGGTTGACTGAATTAGCACACCCATGTGTCGCCATGGCACGTTCCCAAGTAGCATCTCAGAGCGGATGAAAGCCTGTGGCCACAGAGAAATAGAGCAGGGGTGCTGCATATGTAGGAGCTTATAGCATATAAGAACCTGTAGCCTACCGTACATTAGCATCATCAGTCACTTTATGCTCCTGGGGATAACTAGCTCACTTCTTAAAGCCCAAGGGTCAACATTAATGGAGCATTCTAGACAAAAACAAAATGTACTGTAATTTAATACACTGAAAATACAGTCATTGGACATTCTTGGCTAAATCTGCATGCTGAATGACTAGTAATGCAAGCTTGTGGTTCCCTGAGAAAATGAGTCAAAGGCAGTGAGAGAACTTCACAGTTCAAACTAAATCAATGACAGGCAAGCTGGCCTAATTTCCCAGTGCCATTCCTGAGAGGGAGGCAGCTAGCTACCATGGGAAGCCTAGTGGCTCTGCATTGCATTCTGTACACAGCTCTGTGCTTGTTAAGAAAATGAGGTAGCGGTTTCTGTCGCGGATCACTCCAAATATTTCCTCAAGTTGCAAATTGGTATGTTTGTAAGAGGAGGCAGTGATTTCATTTGGAGGGAAATTACTTATTAAAGGCAGGGAGAATGAGAGAAGATGGTCTTCTCTCGCTGGGGAGAAAATTACACCCTGTGCACATCCCTGGCTGTCACAGCCCCGCAAATGATCACTCTGAAGCCATTACACCATGTTTATTAGCTGAGCTGGCTGTGATTTCACAAACTGTGAAGATCAGACTACTCACCTCTCTCTTTCTCTCTCTCTCTCTCTCTCTCTCTCTCTCTCTCTCTCTCTTTCTTTCTCTCCCCCCTCTCTCTGAGTGGTTCGGCCTATTTATATTTCTCTATCTTTATCACTCTATAGACTAAGAGATCAAAGATTTCACATTGAGCCATAAGAGGGCAATTCCACTGTAAAGGATTTAACAAAAACCTAACAAAAACCATTGATTTCAAAGTTTAACAAACCATACAACTCTATGCACAATGACTACTTAAACAATTTACACAGTAAAATAAATAAACTCATTTACTGGAAAAACTGAGCAGATGCACATTTTTGTAACAGAATTATAGTAAAATCTCCCTCAGTTTTATTCTGTTGCCAAACTTTTTATCTGTACATTTTTTCTTGTAAATGTGTTTTTTTTTTTTTTATGTGTGCATAGAGTTGTATGGTTAGTTAAACCTTGAAATCAACAATATTTGTTTGGTATTCATTTTTAAGTGAAAAATCTGAGTCTCAGTGTAATTCCGTTACCATGGAATTGCCCAAGAGCTCCCTGCTCTCCTTTATAAACTTCAAGCAAAACATTAGGAAATGTAGCTATGATAAACCTCGGTTTTGCAAAAATAGTGTTGCACTTCTGTTGTCATCTGATGAAAATGAAGCAATTTTCTGCCGAATGTGTTGCACTAATAGATTTTCTGTGAAGGAAACTGTAGTTGCACGCCCCTGATCACTCTATTGAAGCAAAAAAACACTGTTGACTTTTAATCTAAAACGCAGGTGAAATGTTTTAAAATGTATATTTTTTGATGGACAGTGTTGTCAGAATTTAGATTTCTGAACTCTAACGTGACCCCTGCCAAGGCCTTGGTCCTAAAATGAACATTCATGCAAATAATTTCTGATGCACACACCTCGTAGAAGAAAATACTCAGTAACCTTGACATGAGAATGACTGTTCCTCTTAAGATGCAGACAGCCATTTACTGGCTTCCCTCCCTGTACTACAGAAACCACTAAAACATGCTTTGAACAAGCATTATCTCACTAACACAGAGGATGAGGGGAGTTAGACAGCTGCAGAACAACACCATGTATTGCATGTTGAAATGCCTCAGTTTCTCTCTAATCAGTTCGTAATGCTACATAGAATTGGCTGCTAACTACATCAACTCTTTTGGAGAAAAGGCTTTGGTTAGCTTAAAGGCTTAAAGTATCTCAAACTAACCTCCCATCTCTCTCTCTCTCTCTCTCTCTCTCTCTCTCTCTCTCTCCACTCCTTTCTCTCTCTCCACTCCTTTCTCTCAGTATGAACACCTTTGCTTTGAATCTGTAATCCCTGTGAGGGCAGCTAGAGAATGGGTTCATTAGAGAAGAGGGACCTGTGCTGTGGCTGTGTGTGGCCTGGACAAGGGCTGTGGTGGTCATTAAATTGCCATAGGCTATAGGCTTCAACATTTAGCAGACAAGGTATCCCGTGCCATTATTTTATAGTAAGAATAATATAATTGAACTTAGCTGAATAAAATAGAAAGGTTAGTTTTCCCATTCCGGAGCGAGTGCGCATTTGAAGTGGCTATGTTGAGCGCAAAAGTTACCTATATGGTTGATTTAGAGTTATTTGGCAACTTTAGCTGTGAATAATACAAACCTTAGAATGTTTTATAAATCAAAACATATAAGGGCTGCATGATGCGAGTATATTGATGATTTGAGAAAGTCACAAAAAAAGCTTGTGCTCTGTTCCTTGCCTCTGGCTGCCATCGCTGTTCTCTCATCATGTGAACATATTTTCACCCATCGGACTATTCTCAATTTAATCTTGTCTTTACTAATATGTACAATGAGTTTCAATTTAGAATGTCCCATTATTAAATGGGCAGGAACAGGGGTAAAAGAAAAAACTCCTCAACCGTATGCACTCCAATAGCAAATGAGGGCCAATTTCTCACCGGTTTGTTTTTCAATCATTTCTTTCATTTTAGAGTATAGGCAAGACCAATTATGTACCAAAGACATCTTAAATCTGTAAATGTGTTTATGTTTTTCTGCTGTGTGTAATATGCGGTAGGCTATGTATTGTATAACGGTACACTCACCATTTTAATTCAGGCTTTTTGGGGGGCAGGGCTCATGTATAGGCCTTTTATTTGTTTATTTTTTATTTCACCTTTATTTAACCAGGTAGGCCAGCTGAGAACAAGTTATCATTTACAACTGCAACCTGGCCAAGATTAAGAAAAGCAGTGCGACAAAAACAACAACACAGAGTTACACATGGAATAAACAAAAGTACAGTCAATAACACAATAGAAAATCTATATACATTGTGTGCAAATGGAGTAAGGAGGTAAGGCAATAAATAGGCCAATAGTAGCGAAGTCATTACAATTTAACAAATGAACACAGGAGTGATAGATATGCAAGTATAAATACTGGTGTGTAAAAAAGAGCAAAAAAGTAAATAAAAACAATATGGGGATGAGGTAGGTAGTTGGATAGGCTATTTACAGATAGGCTGTGTACAGCTGCAGCGATCGGTAAACTGCTCAGATAGCTGATGCTTAAAGTTAGTGAGGGAAATATAAGTGTACAACTTTAGCAATTTTTTGCAATTCGTTCCAGTCATTGGCAGCAGAGAACTGGAAGGAAACACATTGCCAAAGGAGGTGTTGGCTTTGGGGATGACCAGTGAGATATACCTGCTGGAGCACGTGCTACGGGTGGGTGTTGTTATGGTGACCAGTGAGCTGAGATAAGGCGGAGCTTTACCGAGCAAAGACTTATAGATGACCTGGAGCCAGTGGGTCAGGCGACGAATACGTAGCGAGGGCCAGCCGACGAGAGCATACAGGTCGCAGTGGTGGGTGGTATATGGGGCTTTGGTGACAAAACGGATGGCACTGTGATAGACTGCATCCAGTTTGCTGAGTAGAGTGTTGGAGGCTATTTTGTAAATGACATCGCCGAAGTCGAGGATCGGTAGGATAGTCGGTTTTACGAGGGTATGTTTGGCAGCGTGAGTGAAGGAGGCTTTGTTGTGAAATAGGAAGCCGATTCTAAATTTAATTTTAGATTGGAGATGTTTAATATGCATCTGGAAGGAGAGTTTACAGTCTAGCCAGACACCTAGGTATTTGTAGTTGTCCACATATTCTAAGTCAGAACCGTCCAGAGTAGTGATGCTAGTCGGGCGGGTGCGGGCAGTGATCGGTTGAAGAGCATGCATTTAGTTTTACTAGCGTTTAAGAGCAGTTGGAGGCCACGAAAGGAGTGTTGTATGGCATTGACACTTGTTTGGAGGTTTGTTAACACAGAGTCCAAAGAAGGGCCAGAAGTATACAGAATCACCATCGTCTGCGTAGAGGTGGATCAAGGAATCACCAGGAGCAAGAGCGACATCATTGATATATACAGAGAAAAGAGTCGGCCCGAGAATTGAACCCTGTGGTACCCCCATAGAGACTGCCAGAGGTCTGGACAACAGGCCCTCTGATTTGACACACTGAACTCTATCTGAGAAGTAGTTGATGAACCAGGCGAGGCAGTCATTTGAGAAGCCAAGGCTATTGAGTCTGCCGATAAGAATACGGTGATTGACAGAAAGCCTTGGCCAGATCGATGAAGACGGCTGAACTGTACTGTCTTTTATCGATGGCGGTTCTGGTATCGTTTAGGACCTTGAGCGTGGCTGAGGTACACTCGTGACAAGCTCAGAAACCGGATTGCACAGCGGAGAAGGTATGGTGGGATTCGAAATGGTCAGTGATCTGCTTGTTAACTTGGCTTTTGAAGACTTTAGAAAGGCAGGGCAGGATGGATATAGGTCTGTAACAGTTTGGGTCTAGAGTGTCACCCCCTTTGAAGAGGGGGATGACCGCGGCAGCTTATGCCTATGCATATGCATAAGCTTTAATATGTATACTGTGAGGTGAGTTTTAAAAGCACAATATTGTTTGATGATAAGTGTTTGATATGATTTTCGATTACATTTGCATTGATATCAGAATGATTATAGGGACAATTAATGCCCTGTGTACCAGGCCATTAGCTACCTGATGGTCGTTAGCGAGTTGGGTACTACCAACACATGTCCAGAGTGGATAAGAGGAGATTACTGTGACTCAACGGCACATGTCAAACTCATTCCACGGAGGGACGAGTGTCTGCGAGTTTTCACTCCTCCCTTGTAGTTGATTGATTAATTAAGGTCACTAATTAGTAAGAAACTCCCCTCACCTGGTTGTCTAAGTCTTAATTGAAAGGATAAACCAAAAACCAGCAGACACTAGGCCCTCCTTGGATTGAGTTTGACTGACTCATGACTACCGGTGTGGCAGTAATACAGTCACCTCAACAGCCCTAGCCTGGACCAGTGTAGGGCTCTCCTCATTGTCAGGGGGACATAGAGCTGAGCTGGGCCTTTATCACCACCTTAAATACACTCAAAAAGGACTGAATGGAAGTGCTGAAAGAGTCAGGTCATGCATATGGAAGCCGCTCCATTTCAGCGCGTTTGAGATTCACTCTGTATTCATCTCCTCGAAGGCATTCAAGTCACCGCACTGCAGAGAATTCAAAGGGGGCCTGCTGCACGCGCTCCTCACATCCCATAGAGACTGCTCTGCTCTTCTGCAACTATGCCTGTTTCAAGCTACCTCTACTTCCAACACATAAAACCTGCCTCAGTGGATATACTTATTGGCTGACCTCAAAACAGCCACCCCTGGAGGCAGAGAGGGAGGATTTCCTACTTTCCATAAAGCACTACTTTGCCTTCACATTGTCAAATGCAGCAGCAGGGAGGATTTGTGTGACTGGCCAAGTCTTTGAGAACAGAGGGATGGAAGTGTATTCAGGACCAAAGCCTTGAAAACCAGAAGGAAGGGACTGTTTAATTGGCTGTGAGTCTAATAACAAAAAGTGAGGGAGAACGTCCAATTGTACCTCCTGGCCAGAGATGTGTTGAATGTAGCCTACAGGGAGAACAGACTGAGAAAAAGCCCATGTGGCTTCGACTTCATTTGAGTTCACACCTGTTCACAGTCTGTTGAAGGAATTTCATAATCCACTATTCTAGTATTCTGTATTTTAGAACAGATAAAAGGGAGTTTGCTACACAGAAAGTCTTTACATGCTTGAGATCTAGCATCAAACTGCATCAATATCATAATGTTGCCACAACGCCATTCTTCTCAATCTTCAGAGTAGAAGTTCCCATTTCAAGATGATCTCTTTTATAATATCTCTCTTGGGTTCCTAATAACTCCTTTGGTCCAGTGAGCTAAAGCACTTGCATTGGCAACAACAGCGTCTTGTGTTTGTGCATCTCTGGTGCTAGACAGGGTGTGCTGCTTTCTAGTTCTTCATGCAGTCAGGGCTGCTCAGGGCAGCTTTTCACACAGGTCCACTGGGAAAGGCTCTAATCCACAATTCCTGTCCACATCTGTTGCCTACCTACAGTACAAAGCACTAAATATGAGCTCTGTTGAAAAAAAACTGTTTTTTTAAAACTTTTTCACGTTTTCCTGGCCATGCTTTCTTGTTGAATCTCAGAGGGAGACATACTGAGAGGACAATGCCAAGAGAATTGAAGAGAGGGACTTATAGAGAGACCAAGAGAGCGACATTGAGCGAGAGAGAGAGAGCGGGGAAAGAGAGGTTGTTTACAAGAGTGAGGGAAAGAGAGATGGATCATCTATCCCAAACGTCATGTCCCTGGTGGGAGGATAAACACAGCAGATGCAGAGTGAGACAGAGTGAGAACTCCGTCTGGTCTGTTGTCCGTTGTTGTGTCTATCTGCTGGACTACTGTTGTATTTCCAATCATATCACTTAACCCTTAACCTTAATCCTTAACCATCACTACCCAAGCAACCATCCAGCTCCAGGTACAAATTAGGCTGCTCGTCTTAGAAAAATGCTCAATAAATAGTGACTTTATTAACAGATCGTCTACTTTGCAAACACTTTATGTCCAGTAAATCTGTCAGTTGATGTATACAGGGTAATGATTTCCACATAAGCTGTGCCTTGTAAAGGATGTTTGGGAATGCTACAGGACGGTTTCATTTCTTCACAACAGGAGAGGGAATCATCTGCCCACATAGTGGTGCCACGGTTTTCAGGTTCGGTGTCCAGTGGGTCACTAGCTGGCCAGACACCTTGTGATTAAACAGCTATTGATAATGGTCATTCAAAGGCCTCATTAATCTTCTCTGTCATCATAAATATGTAACAGGTGTATAAAATAATTTTGATTGAGTAACACCATTTAAAAAAAAAATTTTTTACAAACGCTGGCCTTGAAGATAAAAATGTATATGCAAATTCTTTGTTTTTTTTGTCTCCAAAATGTAAAAAGGTTTAACCATATTTGAAATGTCCTTCATCACATCAAAGATAAAGAAGACCTTGTGATGTGTGTAGATATAAATAGCCAGTCTTTAGAGAGATAGAATGGGAGGGGGATGAAATGATAGTAGACAGATAATGATATAGGGCCGGAAATCTTTTATAGAAGCGGCTAGATAAAAATAATCCTCCTCTGAAATGTGTTGAAAGAGTCACAAAGGCTTTCCAAGGTGTTTCTAGGTAGAGAAATGGCTCTTCTCTCTCAAGGTATTACTCATCTCCTTTTGTGTGCTACGTGCACTACCCAAGCTGACCCAGAGCCAGCGTCAGATCTTCCCAGTCATGTGATGATGTTCACAGAGTGCTAAATGCCATCCATTTAAAAACTAATTTAAAGGTGAGAAAAGTAGTTGTTGCTTGAAAGATTTTCCATGAGCTCCAATGTCATAGACTATTTACAGGTGTAATACCCGATAAACCACCATTACACTGACTGACACTGTGGTAAGAGGGAAGTTGATGTATATCAAATGGGAAAAAGTGAGAAATGATTTACCTTCAAAAGTGGGTAAAGTGCATGTCAAAATGTGCCTGCTAACATCATAGGAATAGTCATACATGCCCATTTCCCTTCCTACATACTGTAAATGCACGGTTGGAGAGACATAATCTGAACAAAGTAAAGAAGGATCAGACATCTCTATTTTGTACCACCTCTATGTCAAGATGTGCAGCTGTCCCCGTACCCTCTGTGTGGTAAATGTCCGGCCATAATCACAGGGCTAAGAGCTTTGGCTCCAGCCATCTATTCCTGACTGTGGATGAAAGCAGAGTTGTCCTTCCTGGCTCTCAGGCAGGCCGAGCTGAGTGTATTATGGGCCGTGCCACACAGCGGGCGACAGAGTCACTGAATTACTGGCAGTAATGCGCACGGCCAAGCAACGGGGCACTCACAACCTAATCAATCCAGGGGCCAGGGATGAGGACATTTCTGCACAGAAGAATAACTTAGGGTAGCAACTTTAGATAGAACCTTGTCATGAGGTAGGAAGATACAGTATTAATAGATTATACAAATGGTAGTAGCTCACTAGTGTCTGTGCAAATTAATTCAACTTTGAGGACTACATGACTGTAAAGATTAAGGTGTACACTTACATTGTTGGGTCAAATTGGATAAACTGCTGATGAATCTGAGACTAAATCCAATCAAGGTCTTTTAATAATGAAATTAATACTACTGTAACAGCAACTGACAGTTTTGCCTGTTCTTGACTGTTTTGATGCATAGTGACAACAAAGGAATTTTGCCATTACATTAGATGGCATTTTTCAACATTACATATACAGTTGAAGTCTGAAGTTTACATACACCTTAGCCAAATACATTTAAACTCCGTTTTTTCACAATGCCTGACATTTAATCCTAGTAAAAATTCCCTGTCTTAGGTCAGTTAGGATCACCAATTTATTTTAAGAATGTGAAATGTAAGAATAATAGTAGAGAGAATTATTTATTTCAGCTTTTATTTCTTTCATCACATTCCCAGTGGGTCAGAAGTTTACATACACTCAATTAGTATTTGGTAGCATTGCCTTTAAATTGTTTAACTTGGGTCAAACATTTCGGGTAGCCTTCCACAAGCTTCCCACAATAAGTTGGGTGAATTTTGGCCCATTCCTCCTGACAGAGCTGGTGTAACTGAGTCAGGTTTGTAGACCTCCTTGCTCGCACACACTTTTTCAGTTCTGCCCACAAATGTTCTATAGGATTGAAATCAAGTCTTTGTGATGGCCACTCCAATACCTTGACTTTGTTGTCCTTAAGCCATTTTGCCACAACTTTGGAAGTATGCTTGGGGTCATTGTCCATTTGGAAGATCCATTTGCGACCAAGCTTTAACTTCCAGGCTGATGTTGCTTCAATACATCCACATACTTTTCCTCCCTCATGATGCCATCTACCTCATGATGCAATGCACCCCACAACATGATGCTGCCACCCCCGTACTTCAAGTTCGAGATGGTGTCCTTCGTCTTGCAAACCTCCCCCTTTTTCCTCCAAACATAACAATGGTCATTATGGCCAAACAATTCCATTTTTGTTTCATCAGACCAGAGGACATTTCTCCAAAAAGTACGATCTTTGTCCCCATGTGCAGTTGCAAACTGTAGTCTGGCTTTTTTATGCCGGTTTTGGAGCAGTGGCTTCTTCCTTGCTGAGCGGCCTTTCTGGTTATGTCGATATAGGACTCGTTTTACTGTTGATATAGATACTTTTGTACCTGTTTCCTCCAGCATCTTCACAAGGTCCTTTGCTGTTGTTCTGGGATTGATTTGCACTTTCGCACCAAAGTACGTTTATCTCTAGGAGACAGAATGCGTCTCCTTCCTGAGCGGTATGATGGCTGCCTGGTCCCATGGTGTTTATAATTGCGTACTATTTTTTGTACAGATGAACGTGGTACCTTCAGGCATTTGGAAATTGCTCCCAAGGATGAACCAGACTTGTGGAGGCCTACAATTTTTTTCTGAGGTCTTGGCTAATTTCTTTTGATTTTACCATAATGTCAAGCAAAGACGCATTGAGTTTGAAGGTAGGCTTTGAAAAACATCCACAGGTACACCTCCAATTGACTCAAATGATGTCAATTAGCCTAACAGAAGCTTCTAAAGCCATGACATAATTTTCTGCATTTTTCCAAGCTGTTTAAAGGCACAGTCAACTTAGTGTATGTAAACTTCTGACCCACTGGAATTGTGATATATAGTGAATTATAAGTGAAATAATCTGTCTGTAAACAATTATTTGAAAAATTACTTGTGTCATGCACAAAGTATATGTCCTAACCGACTTGCCAAAACTATAGTTTGTTAACAAAAAATGTGTGGAGTGGTTGAAAAATACCTCTACCACTACCTCTACCACTACTAATACCTCTACCTCCAACTCTACCTCTACCAATACCAATACCTATACATTTAGCAAACACTCTTCCACTACCAATACTTCTACCAATACCTCTACAACTACCTCTAGCACTACCTCTACCACTACCTCTACGTCTACCAATACCTCTACCACTTCCTTTTCAAAATACATCTACCAATACCTCTACCACTACCTCTACCAATACATCTAACAATACCTCTACCTCTACCAATACCTCTACATCTACCAATACCTCTACCAATACCTTTACCTCTATCTCTACCAATACCTTTACCTCTACCACTACCTCTACCAATACCTTTTCCAATACCTTTACCTCTACCACTATGTCTACCACTACATCTACCAATACCACTACCTCTACCAGTACCTTTTCCAATACCTTTACCTCTACCTCTACCCCTTCGTCTACCACTATGTCTACCACTACTTATACCACTACCTCTACCAATACCTTTACCTCTACCAATACCTTTTCCAATACCTTTACCTCTACCTTTACAACCACTAGCTTTAGAAACATATTAATCATTATGTAGAACAACAATTTTCCAGGTCTCATACAAATGCACTGGTAAGTGACCAAGTCATGCATGTTTGTGGCTAAATGTTTGCTGTAGGTAGGTATTCTTGTGGGGTAGGAGCGGGTAGGAGCAAGAGGGTGGGGTGGTGGTGTTGGGGATGAGTTGGGTAATGGTGGTGTTGGGGGGCCGCAGCAGCTTATCATAGCGACACATGCACCGTAAAAGCACATCAGGCCTGTTTTCCTGTGTGCAGGCCAGCGTAGCCTGCTCTCCAAAGCCCAGGAAATTACAGTCCAACCAAGCAGAAAAGAAGAGTGGGATTTGGACACAGGCATCACCTGTCTCAGCCCGTCTCCCCAAAGCCAGACCTAAATGAAGTGGACAACGGGCTATTTATTCCCCCTATTCCCCCTGACTGCATGGCCAAGCGTACGCTAGCTGACAGGACTGGCCGCTGTCTCCTCCCGTTATCTCACTGTTCTGTTGTCTCAGCGACTTTAAGGATTAATCTGAAAAACCTTCCTCCAACCTCCCTCCACATCCCTTGAAGAGATGACCTAGCCACTGTGAAAAACACAGACAGGCAGCAACTGTAAAAGTTGATTAAACAACAAGTTTCAATATGTCAGTCATTGCTGTACGTGGTGTTTGGATTCAGCTCAAAACCCGCAGTGTAGCCATATTCAAAATCAGTGTGTGGAACTGGGTAAAGTTGTCTCATGCAGGAAAGAAAGTGCATTTAAATAAAACAAATTATTACTTTTAGATAAGGCTGTAGGTGTGCACATGTATACATACGTGGCTCTATGTGTGTGTGTCTGTTTGTGAGAATGTGTGTGTGTGGCAGTATGTACAGTGAGGGAAAAAAGTATTTGATCCCCTGCTGATTTTGTACGTTTGCCCACTGACAAAGAAAGGATCAGTCTATACTTTTAATGGTAGGTTTATTTGAACAGTGAGAGACAGAATAACAACAAAAATATCCAGAAAAACGCATGTCAAAAATCTTATAAATTGATTTGCATTTTAATGAGGGAAATAACTATTTGACCCCCTCTCAATCAGAAAGATTTCTGGCTCCCAGGTGTCTTTTATACAGGTAATGAGCTGAGATTAGGAGCACACTGTTAAAGGGAGCGCTCCTAATCTTAGTTTGTTACCTGTATAAAAGACACCTGTCCACAAAAAGGAATCAATCAATCAGATTCCAAACTCTCCACCATGGCCAAGACCAAAGAGCTCTCCAAGGATGTCAGGGACAAGATTGTAGACCTACACAAGGCTGGAATGGGCTACAAGACCATCGCCAAGCAGCTTGGTGAGAAGGTGACAACAGTAGGTGCGATTATTCGCAAATGGAAGAAACACAAAAGAACTGTCATTCTCCCTCGGCCTGGAGCTCCATGCAAGATCTCACCTCGTGGAGTTGCAATGATCATGAGAACGGTGAGGAATCAGCCCAGAACTACACGGGAGGATCTTGTCAATGATCTCAAGGCAGCTGGGACCATAGTCACCAAGAAAACAATTGGTAACACACTACGCCGTGAAGGACTGAAATCCTGCAGCGCCCGCAAGGTCCCCCTGCTCAAGAAAGCACATATACATGCCCGTCTGAAGTTTGCCAATGAACATCTGAATGATTCAGAGGGCAACTGGGTGAAAGTGTTGTGGTCAGATGAGACCAAAATGGAGCTCTTTGGCATCAACTCAACTCGCCGTGTTTGGAGGAGGAGGAGGAATGCTGCCTATGACCCCAAGAACACCATCCCCACCATCAAACATGGAGGTGGAAACATTATGCTTTGGGGGTGTTTTTCTGCTAAGGGGACAGGACAACTTCACCGCATCAAAGGGACGATGGATGGGGCCATGTACCGTCAAATCTTGGGTGAGAACCTCCTTCCCTCAGCCAGGGCATTGAAAATGGGTTGTGGATGGGTAGTGGGAGTGGATGGATAGTGGCCTAGCCAGTCTCCAGACCTTAATCCCATAGAAAATCTGTGGAGGGAGCTGAAGGTTCGAGTTGCCAAACGTCAGCCTCGAAACCTTAATGACTTGGAGAAGATCTGCAAAGAGGAGTGGGACAAAATCCCTCCTGAGATGTGTGCAAACCTGGTGGCCAACTACAAGAAATGTCTGACCTCTGTGATTGCCAAGAAGGGTTTTGCCACCAAGTACTAAGTCATGTTTTGCAGAGGGGGGTCAAATACTTATTTCCCTCATTAAAATGCAAATCATTTTAGAACATTTTTGACATGCGTTGTTCTGCATTTTGTTGTTGTTATTCTGTCTCTCACTGTTCAAATAAACCTACCATTAAAATGATAGACTGATCATTTCTTTGTCAGTGGGCAAACGTCCAAAATCCGCAGGGGATCAAATACTTTTTTCCCTCACTGTACACACACACACACACACACAGACAGTAGCAGCGGTCCATATAGTTTTCCGTAGCACTGTCAGCAGGTGACAGTCTAAGGAAAGACACGTAGGAGGAGTGGAGGAATAGAGAGTGGTACCTCTCAGATCTGCTGTCAAGAGCTGGAGAAAAAAGAACATCATATCTGAGACTGCTGCTGTCTACAGCAACTCAGAGCCTTTCCCTTACAGTACCAGGAGAGCTTGGGAACCCAATATAATATGCAATTGCATTTAAATGCACACCTAGGAAATGTTAATAATGTGCGTATCCCAACTTTTACATTGCTCATTTATGAACTTAAACTCTTATTAGAGCTTTTGAAATATTGAAGTAATATATCATCATTCAGACAGTTATGTTTTAGATGAGCATTTTAACCAGTTTTAATGACTTTCCCACAATTTCAAGGCATGAATCGACTTACAAAAGATGTTATTTCCTCCTTCGTCATTCAGATCTTCTGCAGTAGCATCTTTCTCCCTCTCTCTTTCTCCCTCTCTCATCTCTCTTTCTCCCTCTCCCTTTCTCCTTCTCTTTCTCCCTCTCTCTTTCTTCCTCTCCCTTTTTCCCTCTCTCTTTCCCCCTCTCTCTTTCTCCCTCTCCCTTTCTCCCTCTCTTTCTCCCTCTCTCTTGTGAACAGACAGTAATTACTGAGCAGTGCGGATGGGACCGTTAACATGAATCAGTTATCAGTTTGAACCATGCATGTGCACGTGTGTGTGCGGAGTGCAAATTATATTTTTCTATTTTTTTTCATGGGACACCCTATGTGTGCTCTTGCAGGTACACTACATGTCTTTAATCGGCCGAGTAAAGACATCGTTAACAGGTAAAAAAATGTATTACCTTTTAATTTAGCATGAACACAACCAATCATAATGTTTTAATCTTGTTGTCAAACAAATCGCTTCAAAAAGTAGGCTACCTGTGCATGTTCGTCCACTCCAAAATAATTCCAGCATCCAATGGAAAGAGATACATGTTACAAAACACCAAAACATTTTATGACATTCACCAATTGTCATTTGGTCCACACTCTTCTAGCCTGAATTAATCTGTGAGTCTTGGTGACAAAAATCCCTTTTTTGAAGAAAGAAAGAGACAGAGAAAGAAATGGAGCTCTGTGTGTGTGTGTGTGTGTGTGTGTGTGTGTGTGTGTGTGTGTGTGTGTGTGTGTGTGTGTGTGTGTGTGTGTGTGTGTGTGTGTGTGTGTGTGTGTGTGTGTGTGTGTGTGTGTGTGTGTGTGTGTGTGCGTGCGTGCGTGCGTGTCCCATGTCCCTTGTGGCTCATTTGGTAGAGCATAGTGCTTGCAACGGCAGGGACGTGGGTTTGATTCCCAAGGGGGACCAGTATGGAAATACTGGATAAGAGTATCTGCAAAAAAATAAGAATATAAAATGACTAAAATATGTGTGTGTACCTGTGCCCTCAACACTTGGACTGCAGCATTGCCAATTAATTGATTAACATGAAGTGCATGCACATTCTGAATGAATATGTGAGTAATAGTATATCTAGTTGAAGTAATATACTGGGTAGGGAGTAACAGTGCTATCTATTAGTGTAGATGTATGCCATTCACAGTGCTTCTGGCGTTTGGTGTAATATAATACAATATGTATAATGTGTAAGCAATCATGCTATTGGTGTGGGTGTCATTCATGCATTGGGTTTTCTCCAGAAGAATCATGCCAGTGTCTCATTTACAGGCTACATCTGCTGTACTAGTCACCATAGAAATCCCAGGGTTGACAATTTAGAGCCATCTGCCCCTCGCCCCAGCCGCCCCACCCCCCCCACACACACACACACACACACTGAACTCAAGGCATGTTGTGGCTGTCCTAACACTTGAGCAACACTCAACAGGACAGAACACTCAACATGTCACCTGGCTAAATGAGTGTGTTATTTACCACTCCACACTCTGCCTGCCAATCATCCTCCCACCAATCAGCACGCTGCATCCCTCTCCTCCTGACCCGACTGACCCCGAGCTTGTCGCCATGGTGATGCTGATGGTGAGGATGGTCGGAGAGAAAAGCAGCTCTCTCCATGTCCCTGTCTGTCCGTCTGTCCGTCTGTCCGTCTGTCTCCCCTTCCCTCTCTTCAACTCTCTCTCTCTCTCTCTCTCTCACTCTCTGTCTGTCTCTCGCTCTCTCTCTGTATCTCTCTCTCTCCCCTTCCCTCTCTTCATCTCTCTCTCTCTCTCTCTCACTCTCTGTCTGTCTGTCTCTCTGTCTCCTGCTCTCTCTCTCTCTCCCCTTCCCTCTCTTCATCTCGCTCTCTCTCTTTCTCTCTCTGTTCCTTTCCATTTCCATCTCATTAACATTATTTTTCACTCTAATTGAACTTAATTAGAAAATAATGTTCCACATTAAATCCTAGTGAACATGTTGCCCAGTCCGTTGAGCCATGTTCTTAACATTCACAGGCTAATCTCCCGCGGGCAGATTCTGCGTGTAGACCGAAGAAACTGCCCGGGACAGTTTTTAGATTTTCTTCATTGGTTATTTGGACGTATCAGGATTGGGCGAAGGCAGTGCTTAAACTGCTTCGCCTCGAGTGCTTCGCACGTGTGCCCAAACGGATCGGAAGGTGGATGGGGGTGGGGGGGGGGGGGGGGTGTCTTTGGCTGAGAGTTTCCTTTTGCAAGGTTGGAGACTTAGTGTTTGCTGGAACTCTTAATTTCAAACACGTATGAACATAGAAGTTAATCACGCAGCTGACCAAATCATGCTTGATTTTACTTCTGGGTTAAAGATATTCATTCGCAAGGTATTTTTGTATACTTTTTAGCCAGTAGTTCTGAAAGTAGTGTTCACGAGCCAAAACTGGTTCCTGAAAATGGTGTATTTCATCCCATATGTGCAGATATGTGCACCACGCCATCGCTCTCTTTCTCTCTCTCACTCAAATGGCGAGGGGCTGAAGCTCATTGGCTAGAACCCATATTGCTAGGGGGCTCACAGATTATGCATGTATGAACTACACATTGACACATCCAGCCCAAAGTGGGAGGTTTAAAACATACTTAGTAGTCGCCAAAGTTCCTGAGCATATTCCAGAGATTGTTCACGGGCAAATATTTATTATATATTGTTTGCTTTGTTACTGCGTCAAATATGCAGGTGTTAATCTGATTCTCCATCTCAGTGGGACTGACCGCTGAACACCACAAGACTTCTGATGTTTTACTCTGAACGTGATTCGTCTAGTACACAGACAGAAATAACAAGCATCTGTTGCATTTCTACAGTATATCATATAATCGCATACATTGATTTCATCTTTTCAGGCTGTATCATTAATATGGTGATATAAAGTGACCTTGTGAGAATGCAGAACATTGCCCGGCGAATGTTAATCAATCCTCATTAAAGGCCAGGGATGGGAGGGGGAGTTATTCAATAATGTCATCCCCAGCCCAACCTTGGCTGACATTACACTGTAACACTGATGTATTGACCAAGTCACTAAAGGCAGAATGAAACAGTTTTATTCCACATCAAACCACGACATGGTATGAATGAGCCGCTGTTGTCTGGATGTTCTGAATTGATTAGCAGCCAGTGAGTAAACAGAACACACCAGTTTGATCTACAGTAAACCCTTGCTCTGAGGTCAGAGAGAAGACCATAACCACAGTGCTACAGTAGGTCTGTGGCTGAAGCTAAAACTAGCTCTAAGACCAGAAAGAGAGGAGACCTCCAGTCCCAGACCCATTTGCCTTTAAGCTCTCTTTAGGGTAATGGAGATTTTAATCTACCTCTGAATATTTCATGTTTTATTTCCACACCATCCATAAGCTATGAGTGGAGAAAGCCATAAAGAATGTCACTGGAGCTGAACCCCAAGCACCAGTGGGCACTATAAAAAAGGTGAATATTGTCCCAAAATTTTTCATGAGTTGACCATCCATAACAAGACAGAGTGGTCCCAGTCTGCAGACTGCTGTGTCGGGTGCTTTTCCCTCATTCTAAGTGATCTTGGGGACAGAGTGCTACTTTACTGTGTGTCCCTGGCTGCTGCAGGCCTCAGACACACATAAAGAGAGGGGGGAGTGAACGGCTGCTTTGGGTTAGAATTTGGATCATTTAACGGCTTTTGGGATCAGAACTATTAGTGATTGTAATTAGTAATGACTGGAACATAATGAGGAGGCAGGTGCTCAATGTGAAAAATAAAACCCTGATAGTGTGGGCTATCAGCTGATCGATGATGTTGATGATTGATGATTGATGTAAATCTGCTAGTGAGCAAGCTTGATAATTTTTTTTTTACTGATTGTGATTTATCATCAATGCTCTTAAAACCTTGAATAACAACTTCATAATATTATATTCATCATCTTCTAACTCATGATGTACAGTATGGCTGGCTAGTGGCTTGTGTGGATATTTAGTGTATAGTTTATAGTGGTTAGTGTAGACAACCTGTGTTGCTGCTGCTCTGACCCATGTGCAACTCCTGACTGAAGAAGGGATGGAGTTGGGTCAGAGGGCCGTTGATGCAGCCGCTCCTCTCTGTCTTTCTGCCTCTCTCTGCTGCGCGTATCAGCCAATTAGACCAAACATTTTGTATTATCAAGTGTTAATCAAATAATAGGCTGCTGTGGCAGTACTGTTGCTATGTAAAATATGTAGCTAGTAGCTACACACACTCGAGCAGTGACCGCATCTCAATCCATGCATGTTTGGATACCGGTACAGTGAAATGCCTTTCTTGCCAACTCAAAACCCAGCAATGCATTAATCAATAACAATGCATTAATAGAAAAAAAACACACAAGAAATAAGAATAGGAAATATGAAATACAAAATAAAGCAAGTAAGTAAGTAAGCATACTACATACAGCAAATATTTAAAAAGTCAGTTCCAATAACATATTTCCATGTACAGGGATGCTGGAGTGATGGAGGTAGATATGTTTAGGGGTAAGGGGGCTAGGCAACAGTATAAAATCAAATCACATCAGAATCAAATAAAATTGTATTCGTCACATGCGCCAAATACATACAACATGAAATGCAACATGAAATACTTACTTACAAGCTCTTAACCAACAATGCAGTTCAATAAATAGAGCCCCTCGCCCCCCAGTGTCCACCCCCCACACACTGAACTCAAGGCATGTTGTGGCTGTCCTAACACGTGCACAACACTCAACATGTCACCTGGCTAAATCAGGATCAAATCAACCAATCAGCAAGCCGCATCCCTCTCCTCCCAACCCCGAGCTCGTCGCCATGCTGATGGTGGTGATGCTGAATAAATACTAAATAAACTAAAGTTTAAAAAAAAAATCTATCAAAAGGTAGCACTACCCTCTGTAGCGCCTTATGGTCAGATGCCGAGCAGTTGCCATACCAGGCGGTGATGCAACCGGTCAGGATGCTCTCGATGGTGCAGCTGTAGAACTTTATGATGATATGTGGACCAATGCCAAATCTTTTCAGTCTCCTGAGTGGGAAACGGTGTTGTCTTGCCCTCTTCACAACTGTCTTGGTGTGTTTAGACCATAATAATTTGTTGGTGATGTGGACACCAAGGAACTTGAAACGCTCGACCCGCTCCACTTCAGTCCTGTCGATGTGAATGGAGGCATGTCCGGCCCTCCTTTTTCTATAGTCTACGATCAGCTCCTTTGTCTTGCTCAAATTGAGAGAGAGGTTGTTCTCCTGGCACCACACTGCCAGGTCTCTGACCTCCTCCCTATAGGCTGTCTCGTTGTTGTCTTGTCGGTGATCAGTTGTGATCACTGTTGTGTCGTCAGCTAACTTAATGATGGTGTTGGAGTCGTGCTTGGCCACAGAGTCGTGGGTGAACAGGGAGTACAGGAGGGGACTAAGCACGCACCCCTGAGGGGCCCCAGTGTTGAGAATCAGCGTGGCAGATGTGTTGTTGCCTACCCTTACCACCTGGAGGCGGCCCATCAGGAAGTGCAGGATCCAGTTGCAGAGGGAGGTGTTTAGTCCCAGGGTCCTTAGCTTATTGATGAGCTTTGAGGGCACTATGGTGTTGAACGCTGAGCTGTAGTTAATGAACAGCATTCTCACGTAAGTGTTCCTTTTGTCCAGGTGGGAAAGGGCAGTGTTGAGTGCAATAGAGATTGCATCATCTGTGGATCTGTTGGGGCGGTATGCGAATTGGAGTGGGTCTAGTGTTTCTGGCATGATGGTGTTGATGTGAGCCATGACCAGCCTTTCAAAGCACTTCATGGCTACTGACGTGAGTGCAGCTTGCATATTAGTGTGTGTGCAGGTGTGTGGAGTCAGTACAAATTTATGTCCATATTATGTGTGAGAGAACAAATGATGGAGAGAGTGTGTGAGTGCGTGTTGGAGTGACAGTGTGTTTGAGTGTGTAGGGCCCTGTGAGTGTGCAAAGAGACAGTGCAAAGATTGAAATAAAAGGTCAATAAAGATACAAGGTTAACTCAGATAGTCTGTGTAGCTATTTTGCTAGCTATTTATCAGTCGTTTTGCTTGGGGTGGGGGTGGGGGGCGAACTTGACAATGTCACGGCAACTTGCGGGAGGTGGGTTCAGAAGAACAACAACAAAAAGTGTGTACAAAAAATATGTGCCTGATGAGAGCCATAATTGATTCTACTGACATATTGGAGTCCTCCAGTTTTCAACTTTAAAAGTTATATTCAGTTATCAGCTGAAAATGGTTAACACCCCTAGCATCCCAGTGGGACAAAAGCACGTAGGCTTCGTACACACACACAGTTTGCACAACTTGTTCAAACTCAACTTGTTTTGTCTATCTTGGTCTTCTTCCAGAGCCACAGACGTGGTGTAGACCACACACTGTGTGTGTAATTAAGTAAGGAAGGGTATGAGTTACCCTGATGAGGCCATGCGAGGCCATGTGAGACCCCGGCAGAGAGAGAGAGAGCAAGACTGCACCACTGAACAGAGCAAATCTGTGTGCCAACTGTCGAGGGCCTGAGGACCACAGAGGGGAGGGAGGCAGATCGATGGCGAACAAACAGCTGTTGGATACAGTGATTCCATTACTACCCTACAGTGGATCAAAACATTCCTTTTGGCAAATGTAAACAATATTGCCCCTCTGGTGGCTGAGCTTATGGTGACAGCAGGAGAGCAACACCACCACACCGAGAAAACCTACTCTCAAGTCGTTGGAAGGGGAGGAGAAATCACTGCTACTGTGCTCCTGAACTATGTGGAAGAAATCGTCAGACCCCAAGCTGCAGCACACTGTCAGATAAATCATCAGGAAAATATGCAGTAATGTTCTGTAGCAGCAATATTACAGAGAGCGGGAACAGTGTGGTACCTTAACTCATACAAAGAGACAACAGCAAACATATATTATTCCTGATGGATTATTGAATTTCTCTCTCTTTCATTGTCTGTCTCTTCTCTCACTCCGAATCTCTCTCTCTCTTTCCCTCTCGCTCTCTTTTTCCCTCTCTCTTTTTCCGTCTGTCTCTCTCTCTCCCTCGCTCTCTTACTCCATACTCTCCCTTCTCTCTCTCTCTCTCTCTCTCTCTCTCTCTCTCTCTCTCTCTCTCTCTCTCTCTCTCTCTCTCTCTCTCTCTCTCTCTCTCTCTCTCGTTGGAGTGCATGCTGGGAGTGAGTCGTGAAGCAGGAGTGATTGTGAGAGCGACTGGAATTATCTTCACTCTATTGGGTTTTGGTGTGTATATATATATATGTTGATTAGTTTAGTTGTTTTAAGGGTATTGTGTCTAAATATCACTAAGCACGTATAGGGGTGGTGGGATCGTTGAGGTTGGTTTTCGCGAGGGCACAACCAGCGGGTGGGGCTGGTTGCAATGGCCACTCGCGGAAGTTTGGAGTTTGAAAAACTTAGTCGGCGACATGGAGTAAAGATTCCTGCTGCGGCCGGGTGTTCAGTGGAAGAATGTAGCTTGGCAGTGGGTGCTATCATTGGGTATGATAGTATCAAATCAGCCTCAAGGATGAATAGCGCTGTAGTGATATTCTTAGATTCCATTGAAAAGGTGAATACGATAGTTGAGAGTGGTGTTGTGTTGCGGGAGACACAGACACCGGTATTTCCGCTTATGAATCCGGCAAAGAAAGTTATACTTTCTAACGTGCCACCATTTGTTAGAGATGAAGTGTTGGAGCGAGAGTTATCTCGTCATGGCCAAATTGTATCAACAATAAAGAAGGTTCTTTTTGGATGCAAATCTCCGTTGCTGAAGCACGTCGTGTCGCATAGGAGACAAGTGCATATGATTTTAAAAAAAGACACTGATGAACTGAATTTAGCATTCAGTTTTAAGATTGATGGATTTGATTATGTCTTCTACGCTTCTACTGAATCAATGAAATGCTTTGGCTGTGGAAGAGAGGGGCATTTGGTGCGTAATTGTCCCGAGAATGAGCACGCAGAGCCCGGTAGCAGCTCTAGTGCTGGTGCAGCTAACGCACCACCGCGAAGGGATGAACATGCTAAGGGTGCAGGGGAAGGGAGAAGGTGGGCAGATGTGGTAGGAAAAGTAGGAGAGGAAGGCAGTGTGGATACGGGGGCAATTGTTGTAGATCAGAACAAAGAGGGAGGGGAAACAGTCGGTGAGATTGCGACTGCCGTCGCTGAGGTGGTGCTGGAAAACGAAATTGGAGGTCAAGAGGAGATTGAAATAATGGGAAAGGAAGCAGCTGTTTTCAAAGTACCGAGGAGTAAGAGGAAGAATGTAAGGGGTGGGGAAGGGTCTAATTCCAAGAGGAAGGTAGAGATGGATAATTCACTTGAAGATAAACAGGTTGTAGAGATGGTGGAGTTTTCTTCTGGGGAGGATAGCGAGAGTGAGTCATCTGATGCGTCACAACAAAACAGTGAGATAAATGGGGAGGAAGGGAGGTATGGGATTGGGAAGGTACGTCAATTTCTGAAGTTGACAAAAGGGAAGAAATATATGCAGGATTATAATATAACAGATTTTTTCCCTGAAAGTGAATTGTTTATTGAATCAGCAAAGTTTCTGATGTCAAAAATAACAGGGGGAGGTTTGACAAGCCCTGAAATTGCTAGACTCAACAAAGTGGTAACGAGAGTGACAAGTGATGTAAATTCTAAAGAAAATGAAAGAGTTCAGTCGCAGCTTTAACTCTGTAAAGAGATGTGGTTTCTGGGTCTTCCTCTGTATTTTTTTCTTCAACCATGAGCAGTTTTAAGATTTCTTCTTTAAATGTAAATGGGGCAAGAGACGTTAAAAAAAGAGCCATAGTGTATGAGTTAATTAGGGGAAAGGGAAGTGACATAACTTTTCTACAAGAAACGCATAGTAATTTGGAAAATGAAGTTATGTGGAAACAGGAGTGGGGGGGGACAGTGGTGTGTAGTCATAAAAACACAAAAAGTGGGGGTGTGGCCATATTGTTCTCAAAAGGGTTTTTGCCTTTGTCATATGAGGTTGAAGAGGTAGTTGAGGGGAGGTTATTAAAAGTTAGAGTAAGGTATGAAAACATCACTATGTGTCTGATAAATGTATATGCCCCAGTGGTGGCAGTTGAGAGGGTATGCTTTTTAGAGACATTATCAAATACCATTGAGAAATGTAACAATGAAGATTATTTATTTATTGCTGGGGATTTTAACTGCACAGTCAGTGATTTAGATAGAAACCACAAAGAACCTCATATAGCCTCAAGGACTTTTTTAAAACGTCTCATTGTAACAAATGAACTGTGTGATATTTGGCGGAGTCAACATGGAGGCACAAGACAGTATACCTGGGTGCAGGTGAGAGAGAACACCATCTCTATGGCCAGGTTAGATAGGTTTTATTGTTTTGAGCATCAATCTCAGGTCTGTAAATCAAGTGTGATAACCCCAGTGGGATTTTCTGATCATTGTTTAATAACAGAGGTGGTGTTCATTAACGATGTAAAACCTAAAAGCGCATACTGGCATTTTAACATAACTTTATTGAGTGATGCTCACTTCAGGAAATGTTTTAGTTTTTTCTGGGAGAGGTGGAGGTCTCAAAAGGCCAGTTTTGTATCCCTTCAACAGTGGTGGGATATAGGGAAAATCCAGATTCAACAATTCTGTAAGCAATACACGAGGAATGTCACCAAGGATATCACCAGATCAATGAAATCCCTAGAGACTGAAATAGTGGAACTCATGACGTTGGTCGAGACCACAGGAGATCGAGGCCACACTCAGGCCCTCAAGAGGAAAAAAGCTGCATTGGCAGACCTGCTGGGTATCAGAGCACAGGGGGCATTGGTGAGAAGTAAGTTTCAGGGAATCTCTGAAATGGATGCCTCATCCAAATTTTTCTTTGGTTTAGAGAAAAAGAATGGACAAAGAAAAATTATTCATTGTCTCAAATCAGCTGTTGGACAAGAGCTCACTAGACCTAGTGAAATTAGAAAGAGGGCAGTAGAGTTCTATGCTGAGCTCTACAAGTCTGACTACAAAGAGGATAAAACAGTGACACAGCAGTTCCTTGATGGGCTCCCACAGGTGGCTGCAGAAGCTCAGGTTGAGCTTGAGCAACCATTGTCTTTGCAGGAGTTATACACTGCATTAAAAGGCATGGAAAATGGAAGGGCACCAGGCATTGATGGGCTTCCCGTTGACTTTTTTAAGTCTTTTTGGGCTATGTTGGGAGAGGATTGGCTAGCAGTAGTTAATGATAGTTTAACCGGAGGGTTACTGCCAATAAGCTGCAGAAGGGCTGTCCTCACCCTACTGCCCAAAAAGGGTGACCCTAGGGAGGTGAAGAACTGGAGGCCGGTGGCTTTATTGTGCACTGATTATAAGATCCTGTCAAAAGCTTTGTCCAACAGGTTGAGGGAGGTGATGGGGCAAATCATACATACGGACCAGTCCTACTGTGTTCCCGGCAGGCAGATAGGGGATAACATTTCTCTGATTCGTGATTTTTTGGACGTCTCTAGGGCTATTGGGTTGGATGCTGGTCTAATTTCAATTGATCAGGAAAAGGCATTTGACCGAGTTGAACATCAATATTTATGGCACACTTTGGAGGCGTTTGGGTTCAGCTCTGGTTTTATTGCCATGATAGAGGTGATATATGGTGACATTGAAAGTGTATTGAAAGTTAACGGTGGTTTGAGTGCTCCTTTTAAAGTGTGTAGAGGTATTAGGCAGGGATGTTCTTTGTCGGGAATGTTATATGCCATTGCTATAGAGCCACTACTAAATAGCATAAGAAGTCGCATTGAAGGGGTGAACCTTTCAAGGGATATTCCTCCTATTCGTCTCTCAGCCTATGCTGATGATGTAGTTGTTTTAGTGAAAAATCAAGCGGAGGTGGATAGTTTGAGTCTAATGGTTGATCGTTTTAGGGGAATATCCTCTGCAAAGGTAAATTGGGAAAAGAGTTGTGCTTTACAGATTGGAGAATGGTCTGGAGGGATCATGGCTTTGCCAGGGGGGCTGGAATGGTGTAAGGGAGGTTTTAAGTATCTTGGAGTGTACCTAGGAGATGAGGGGACTATGGAAAAAAATTGGATTGGGGTGGTTGAAATGGTGGAAGGGAGGATAAGGAGATGGCGTTGGTTGCTATCTCGTATGTCATATAGAGGGCGCACTATTATAGTTAACAATGTGATTGCCTCTGCACTGTGGCATCGGTTGTCAGTTTTAGAACCACCATCTGGCCTTCTGGCTAAGATACAGGCAATAATTGTGGATTTCTTTTGGGATAAATATCACTGGGTTCCACAAAGTGTTTTGTATTTGTCAAAAGAGGAGGGGGGACAAGGTCTTGTACATCTTGCTAGTAGGGCTGCTGCTTTCCGGTTGCAGTTTATTCAAAGGTTGCTTTATGGACCGGAAAATGTGGTTTGGAGGGGGGGGCAGGTCTTGTATTACAGCAGGTCGGAGGATTAGGTTTGAAGAAAGCTTTATTTTTGTTTGTTAGTAGCCAGATTTCTAGGGAGGGAATACCTCCGTTTTACAGAGGCCTTCTTAGGGTGTGGAGCATAATGAAGGTGTCCAGACGAACTTCAGCGGAGTCAGTGCATTGGCTGTTGGAGGAACCTCTGGTGTATGGGGCAAGACTGGATTGCACAACTGCAGCTGTTCCACATTTTTCCAAGATTCTGGTGAAGGGCAAAATCATCACCTTAAAACAGTTAATGGCTGTGGCTGGGCCCGCCTTAATGGATGGTAGACGGGTGGCTGAACATTTGGGGGTGAGGTCGGAAAGGATTGTAGGACAAATGCTGGGAAGCTGCAGGAAGGCTCTGTCAGCAGAAGAGTGGGGTATGCTTCATAGCCACAAGAAGGTACAAGATGAAGACGTCTCATTTCCAAGACTAGGGATTACACCAAATATCCCAGAGTCAGAAAGAAAGGCGATATTACTGGATTTGAGAGGGTAGGAAGAGGTAGGTTTGGATGAGGTGAATGGGAAAGAATTATATAGGGGGTGTGTCAAGGTGTTGAATAAAGATAAATTGAAAAATAGAAAAGACACTCCATGGAGGGTAAAATTGGGCATTGATGACAAGGTAAAGCCAGCATGGAGAGCACTGTACAAGCCACCGTTACAAAAGGGTACTGGTGATATGCAATGGAGGGTTTTGCATGGCATCATTGCAGTTAATGCTTTTGTATCTGTTATTAACTCAGATGTTGGAGATGGATGTCCTTTTTGTAATATAAGAGAAACCATTTTTCACTGTTTTGTGGAGTGTGCGAGGATTAAACCTCTCTTGGAAATGCTGGAGTCTTTGTTTAAAGCTGTAGGGGAGATTTTCAATAACACTGTTTTTATTTTGGGGTTTCAATATAGAAAGCAACAGAAAAGAAAATGTCAACTGTTAAATTTTATTTTGGGACAAGCTAAGATGTCCATTTTTCTGAGTAGGAAACATAAGATAGAAACGGGATATGGGCAGGATGTAAGATGTGTTTTTAAAGGATTAGTGAAAGTAAGAATAAAAGTAGATTTTGAGTTCTTCTCAGCTGTAAAAGATCTCCCATTGTTTGAGGAGAAGTGGGCATACGAAGGAGCGCTTTGTTTTGTAGAGGAGGGGAAATTATTTTTTGTTGATGAAATAAGCTGAATGTATATGTTCTTTAGTATTTTTTATTTTTTTAATTTTTTGTTATTTTAGTGTTTTGTATTTTTTTCTTTTATTTTAGGAATTACATTTGGTGTTTCATTTCTGAAAAGGCAGTGTGTCATTATTTATGTTAATACTTGAGTATAAAATAAAGGTTTTATAAAAACTCAAACTCTCTCTCTCTCTCTCTCTATATATATATATATATATATATATACATATCTCTCTCTCTATATATATATATATATATACATATCGCTTTCTTACTCTGTCTCTCACTCCATCTCCATTGGTTCTCTCCTGTGGCTCCTCCTCCTTGTCTCTCATCTCCCCTGCTGTCAGTATCTATGAGGCTGTGTAGACTGCAGTAAGCTGGGGGACGAGGTTGTGCTGCCATTGTGTCATTCTACAGCGGCGTCTGGGAGCATAGAGGAATAAGGTCTTATCTGAGAGCAGTAATTTGATCTGGCATCGGGAGCATGTCTCTGTCCCCTGCTCCCCATTCTCTCAGCTTTCATGTGCCAGTCTCAACCCAGCTGGGAAACTCTGTAAAAACCTTTTTTGTCAGCCTTTTGGTAGTGAGGAGGAACAACTATTATGAGTTAACCTTCCTTTCAGATAACAGGGAATTGGTTAGCCTTGTTGCCAGGAAGCTATTTCACAGTGTGCTGACCATACAGTACATGCACAACAAGCAGACAAACACTCACACAATTTTGTCTAACAACATCAATGCGCTGCCAAAGATGGTTTAGGTCTACAGAGGGCAGACTATCTTTAAAAGAACAGAGCATTGACTGGTCAGATACACAGACACACACTGACACACGCAGTCAAATATACACCTACATGCACAGCCAAACTTCCTCAAACACACCTTTTAAACTGTGTGTAGTGTTTGTTATCTTCTCAAGTTCTATCTCAGAGTCCGGCTGTGTGTCTGGCTACAGACGGATGTCCAGTCCTTTAAACTCTCCTCCAGCTCTCTCATACCTTTACACACCTCAGCCAACGATAACAGCTCACTTATATCCTTATACCCAGGAGCTTCTGCTTGTTTTCATCTTCTCTAAATCCTCTATCTTCTTCAACTTCCTTTGTGTCTTGTTTCTATGGAAATGGCTGCATCTCCAACTGTACATCTGTAAGTAATCATGAAATCCCTCTCAAGTCCTATACAGGAGTGAGTGACCTGCTCATGTGCTCTGTGCTGCACTAGGGATCAGACAGACTAAAAAAACACTCCGATGCATTTGGGAGCTCAGAGTCTCCAGCAGCAGAGGGAGAGGCTACTGTCATTTGTCATCTACCCTGAGCCAGACTCCATCTGAGGGGGATTTACCAAGCCTGGCATGGGTATGGGCATGGGGACAGGCTGCAGTCCAGCCCAATGATAATACAGCCTTTACAGGGGAACTATTAAGACCATGATTCATTTGAGATTTCTTGCCTCGAATGAGAGGGAGAGAGATGGAGAGCAAGAGAGGAGAGGGAGGAGAGAGAGGAGAGGGAGGAGAGAGAGGACAGGAAGGAGAGTGAGGAGAGGGAGGAGAGAGAGAGAGGACAGGAAGGAGAGTGAGGAGAGGGAGGAGAGAGAGAGAGGACAGGAAGGAGAGTGTGTGAGAGACTGCTAGATATCAATTCCACGCTTGCTTAGACAGGAAGATGAATGTTCTGACACAGGAAGTATCACATGGACGAACTGTGTTGGTGCTTTAAACTTTTGTTTTCATTTGTTGTTGTTTACATGAGCCTGCGTTTATTTGTATGAGTGCATTCGATTGTGAATGAATAACATTCTACATCTGTTCTTCATTTCTGTGTATGGTGGTAGCAACTGAACAGCAGTAAGTCATTGATTTGGGTAAGCAGCAGAAAACTGCAAATACAATTACTATAATAGTGCAGCGGTTAAAAACTAGGAATCATGGGAAGTTGCTGATCCCGTCTCCTCGTCGTCTGTTGTCTGTGTTGTTCTTCTATACAGTATCTCTCTCCCTCCTTCTCTCACCTCTGAATATTGTCTGAGTGTTTCATAACAGCGGAAAGCTTGTGGTTCCTTCCTCACATTTCAGACCATTAACAATACAATGCGTCAGTCTAGAACAATCAACGGTCCTGTTTACAACAGAGATTAATAAATAACAACATCCTGTTAGAAACTCCCTCCTGAGAGAGAGAGAGAGACAGAGACAGAGGAGGAAACAGAATGCTGTTGTGGGCTCTGGTAAACAGCCTGTATAGAGGATGAATGATTGGCATGAGGTCATAGCCCAGTGGGGGTGTGTATGTGAGAGAGAGAGAGAGAGAGAGAGAGAGAGAGAGAGAGAGAGAGAGAGAGAGAGAGACAGAGACAGAGAGAGAGAGAGAGAGAGAGAGAGAGAGAGAGAGAGAGAGAATGTTGAGTCTGATTGCTGCTGTGAGATGGGCTGAATTAGCAGCCACATAATTATCCTTGATGTGATGATACCGGGGGATTATCCGGAAATGCAGTTATTCTGCCCTGATACAACGAAATTAGGTGAAGAGTGCTTCAACGCTGAAGCCACTGTGTGTCTGTCCGTTTGTGTGCGTGTATGTGTATGTGCGTGTGTGTGCGTGTGTGTGCGTGCACCTGTGTGTGTGTGCGTGTGTTGTGTGTGTGTGTTAGTAAAAGTCAGGTGAAAGAACCAAACTTTGCATCTGTGTGACTCATAAAGCAGTTAGCGTGGAACTCCAGTAGCACAATGTGTTACGAGTGGGCCAGGCGGGCTCTAAAACATAGCAGCCCAGAGCAGGGGAGGCAATGGATTATCATAATGCTGCCGCTCCTGGGAATCAATCCATGACTCATTTCCACATTTCTGAATTAATTTGGGCAGTGCATTGGTAGCAGACCAAGAGGGAGAGAGAGTAATTGCATGCTATCCTTTTAGCAATGTTTTCTCTGGATCTAATGTGACTAACAGTGCAACATCCAGCACCAAGCATGTAATGGCAACAGGCCATATGGACGTAAGCAACTAAATACAAACAGCATCTTCCAATGAAAGAGTCAACACCTACATAAAGTTAAACCATCGAACACAGACAACTACACAACTGCTCAGACACTCACGCAGGTGGACACAGTCACACTCCTTAATCGAAATCTACATTTAACTCAAGTGAAATGGCAGTGGTTTAAAGCCTTACCTCGTTAAATAAAGGTTAAATAAAATCAATTTAAAAAAATGATGTGTGCATGCTTGCCAGTTGAGACTCAATATTGAGATGTTTCTACAACTTGATTGGAGTCTACCTGTGGTATATTTAATTGATTGGACATGATTTGGAAAGGCACACACCTGTCTATATAAAGGTCCTACAGTTGACAGTGCCTGTCAGAGCAAAAACCAAGCCATGAGGTCCAAGGAATTGTCCGTAGAGCTCCGAGACTGGATTGTGTCGAGGCACAGATCTGGGGAAGGGTACCAAAAAATTTCTGCAGCATTGAAGATCCCCAAGAACACAGTGGCCTTCATCATTCTTAAATCCACAAATACAGGTGTGCCAAGCTTGTAGTGTTATACCCAAAAAGACTGGCTGTAATCGCTGCCAAAGGTGCTTCAACAAAGTATTGAGTAAAGGGTCTGAATACTTATGTAAATGTGATATTTAATTTTTTTTTTGTAAAAAAAAATATAAATGGTGCTTTGTCATTATGGGGTATTGTGTGTAGACTTATGAGCGGGAATTTATTTTTAAAAGTCAAGGGGTCTGAATACTTTCCGAATGCACTGTATATGCTTGCGTGTTGTGTGTAGCTGAGGAGAACTCAGGAGAGAGATGTAAATGTCAAGTGCTTGGCTGTGTCTCTGGTTTAATCCCACCTGGGCCTGTTGTCTCCCTCTGCCCCTCTCTCGGAAGCCTGCTCCTTCCTTCTACTTCACCCCCAATCAAACACCCCAGACACTTATGTTTAGCCACACACTCCATTGACAGTCATTAAAAAATCAAAGTCTCATCTAAGAACATGCACTCAACTAACTAGACTTGTGTCTATCACTGCAAGTGGGATACACTCAATTGTGTGTGACTTGAAGAAAGAATCACTCTCTTTTGCAAGGAAATGCTTTAGTCAGGAAGACACCCCAGAGGCATTTGAATAAACTAGATTCTCGCAGTCTTCTTATGACTCTTTTATCACAAACCTTCAACTTGTGACTGATAGCATCAAGTCACCCAT
Source organism: Salmo trutta (assembly GCF_901001165.1). Taxonomy (NCBI): domain Eukaryota; kingdom Metazoa; phylum Chordata; class Actinopteri; order Salmoniformes; family Salmonidae; genus Salmo; species Salmo trutta. The sequence goes on along the minus strand of NC_042963.1, from coordinate 8,316,726 downwards.
GAGAGAATTTGAGTCCATTTTCTCTCAGAGAGATTCTGCCAGATATATGCACAGCCTAGATCTGGAATCTAAGTCTGTAGTTGAAACCCAAACACCTCTACTATCTCTCTAATGTTATGTTTTACACATATTCTGTTGTACATGAATGAATAAAAGCATCAGGAGATGGAATCAAAATGTCTGGATTTTTCCGCCTGTGTGAGGTATGTACTCACAGTGTAGGAGCTGATGGCCTCTCTGTCCAGCTCTTGGCTGACGGACACCTCTCCGGTTACCCTGTTGATGGTGAACACACCCTTGGGGTCCTGGTCAGCACCGGACCCAGTCATATGGAAGATGTGGTCATTCTCCATGCCCGGCGACATCACCTGGAGTCACAAAACAACAAGCAGTCATTAGAAAATTGTCAGTATTAAATCATAACTGGCTGTATTTCTTCAACTGAAAATATGGATAATGTTTTCCTTGCATACTGTATGTAGTCAAATAATGCAAAATCTTCCAAGCAAATGTCCTAGTAACACCAAAACATGATTGATTTCAGTTAAGTGTGTGTATCAGCAGAACAATTCGGATGAGAACATGGTTTGGCCAGATGTGTAATCAGATGTGTAATCAGATGTGTAACCAGATGTGTAATCCGATGTGTAATCCGATGTGTAACCGGATGTGTAACCGGATGTGTAACCGGATGTGTAACCAGATGTGTAATCCGATGTGTAACCAGATGTGTAATCCGATGTGTAACCAGAAGTGTAACCGGATGTGTAACCGGATGTGTAACCGGATGTGTAACTGGATGTGTAACCGGATGTGTAACCGGATGTGTAACCGGATGTGTAACCGGATGTATAACCGGATGTGTAACCGGATGTGTAACCGGATGTGTAACTGGATGTGTACCCATATGTGTAACCGGATGTGTAACCTGATGTGCGACCGGATATGTAACCGGATGTATAACCGGATGTGTAACCGGATGTATAACCGGATGTGTAACCGGATGTATAACCGGATGTGTAACCGGATGTGTAACCGGATGTGTAACTGGATGTGTACCCAGATGTGTAACCGGATGTGTAACCTGATGTGCGACCGAATATGTAACCGGATGTGTAACCGGATGTATAACCGGATGTGTAACCGGATGTGTAACTGGATGTGTACCCGGATGTGTAACCGGATGTGCGACCGGATGTGTAACCATATGTGTAATCCGATGTGTAATCAGATGTGTAACCGGATGTGTAATCAGATGTTTACTCACAATAAGCTAGCAAAGGCAGCAACATCCACAGGTCCCAGCAGAAGGAGGAAGGTTAAAGGCAAAAGAGATCAGAGGATGTTAGATTCACACCGCACTGCACACTCACATGCCCATGCAAGGTTGTACATGTCAAACCCAGACTGGTTTGACATGTAAAAGCCAGTGCTTACAGACCGTTCCCAGATCTGTTTGTGCTGTATAACCAACTCATATGGCGGTTGTCATGACAAACACCTTAGGTGTTGGCAAGATGCTACAAACAGATCTGGAGCCAGGCCACAATGTCTATGATACTGTATGCATGGGTGAAAATAGAATTCATTTCTTCCTGGTATGGGACCTCCTATACGTACATGTACTTTTTTAATGGGCCTATTCTTCGATTGACATATAGAATCCCTATTCATTCAATATGACCTCTGTGGGCCTAGTTGTAAAGATTTGTCATTTATCTGTTAAAATTAATTACCTTTTATTGTGGCATAAACACAACCAGTCATGATGTTTTCATCTGATGGTCAAACAGTCACTACAAAGGTCTCCTTTACTAGGCTACCTGCACGTTCAACCTCTCACAACATATTTCCAGCCTCCAAACAGTGGTGAATGGAAGAGACATATGTTACACAAAACACCAAAAAGTGTAAAGGCATTTGGTGATTGTCAGTAGGCCAGAATGTTTGCGTCCACTGCCCTGGTTAAATGTCTGTTTTTGTCAAACCACATCACATTTTGGAGCATAGGCAACAACACACATTTTCAAGTTCATTCGCACATTTTTCATGCCTCTGACATGTGGTAATATTAAAAAGTGGTATAATAGCCTACAGTTTTCTTGACATTTTGTTATAATTATTGTGATAGGCTCATGTTTTACTGGTACGGTGTACTCCCACTATGTACAGTGTTTTTCCGTACTGGACCTCCTTACTTTCACCCCAGACTATATGAGGATATACACTATATTCAAATAAATATTATGTCCTTCAAACCTAACCTTTTACTGCAGTGGGCTAAGTCAGGGTCACACAGAGTTATTCTTGGTAGTCTTGAACAAGTCTACTCTGAAACCAAAGTATACACCTAACCCACATGGTTATGGTCTTTCGTAAAAGAAAACACCTGTACCATGTCAGATATAGAGTTGAAATGTATTACATTTTGAGTTTACATCCCAATATTACACTTTATATACATCACAGAAGACTGAAATATGACATAACCGTTTCACATAGAAACACCCGATTTTCTGCGTGTTTAAAAAAAAAAGGTTTATTAATTATGAAATTCTTAAAAATACGAATAACATTCCATCCATGAAGCCACTAGAAAGTGAATTTGTCATTGGACTGCAGGAAAGGGCTACAGAAAAGTTATGGGTAGGTAATTAGTTCGTTTCAAACACAGATCCAATTGATGTTATGCAGTTTGACATTTTTCCCAGAAGATCCTTGATGTCTTTTAGCCAACAGACGATGCCTGTAGAATGTAGAACATATGTTCTCCTAACCCATGAGCAGCACAGCACATATGTACTGTGTATTTACAGTAAAACATGGGGCTGTTTAAGGACATTTTGGAAGGACTTCTCACAGAGAGTTCACTTGGAGAATCAGTATATTCACACACAGCTACAGAATAGCCCATTTGAATACAACCATTCCGTAACAGCTACATTATACTCTCACAATGGACTATGCACCCTAAAAAAGCACCTGCATTTATTTAACGACAAACAAACACAGCACATACAGTACCAGTTAAAAGTTTGGACACACCTACTCATTCAAGAGTTTTTCTTTCTTTCTTCTTTTGAACAATAATAGTGAAGACATTAAAACTATGAAATAACATATGGAATCATGTAGTAACCAAAAAAAGTGTTAAACAAATCAAAATATATTTAAGATTTTAGATTCTTCAAAGTAGCCACCGTTTGCCTTGATGACAGCTTTGCACACTCTTGGCAATCTCTCAACCAGCTTCATGAGGAATGCTTTTTCAACAGTCTTGAAGGAGTTCCCACATATGCTGAGCACTTGTTGGCTGCTTTTCCTTCACTCTGTGGTCAGACTCATCCCAAACCATCTCAATTGGGTTGAGGTCAGGTGATTGTGGAGGCCAGGTCAACTGATGCAGCACTCCATCACTCTCCTTCTTAGTCAAATAGCCCTTACACAGCCTGGAAGTGTGTTGAGTAATTGTCCTGATGATAGTCAAATGATAGTCCCACTAAGGGCGAACCAGATGGGATGGTGTATCGCTGCAGAATGCTGTGGTAGCCATGCTGGTTAAGTGTGCCTTGAATTATAAATAAATCACAGACAGTGTCACCAGCAAAGCACCCCCACACCATCACACCTCCACCATGCTTCATGGTGGGAACCACACATGCAGAGATCATCCGTTCACCTACTCTGCATCTCACAAAGGCACGGTGGTTGGAACCAAAAATCTCAAATTTGGACTCATCAGACCAAAGGACAGATTTCCACCGGTCTAATGTCCATTGCTCGTGTTTCTTGGCACAAGCAAGTCTCTTCTTCTTGTTGGCATCCTTTAGTAGTGGTTTCTTTGCAGCCATTTGACCATGAAGGCCTGATTCACACAGTCTCCTCTGAACAGTTGATGTTGAGATGTGTCTGTTACTTGAACTCTGTGAAGTATTTATTTGGGCAAACATTTCTGAGGCTGGTAGCTCTAATGAACTTATCCTCTGCAGCAGAGGTAACTCTGGGTCTTCCTTTCCTGTGGCGGTCCTCATGAGAGCCAGTTTCATCATAGCGCTTGATGGTTTTTGCAACTTTGAAAGTTCTTAAAATGTTTCAGATTGACTGACCTTCATGTCTTAAAGTAATGATGGACTTTCATTTCTCTTTGCTTATTTGAGCTGTTCTTCCCATAATATGGACTGTCTTTTACCAAATAGCCCTATCTTCTGTATACCACACCTACCTTGTCACAACACAACTGATTGGGTCAAACGCATTAAGAAGGAAAGAAATTCCACAAATTAACTTTTAAAATGCACACCTGTTAATTGAAATGCATTCCATGAAGCTGGTTGAGAGAATGCCAAGAGTGTGCCAAGCTGTCATCAAGGCAAAGGGTGGCTACTTCGAATAATCTAAAATGTAAAATATATTTAGAAAAATATATATATTTTGTTTAACACTTTTTTGGTTACTACATGATTCCATATGTGTTATTTCATAGTTTTGATGTCTTCACTATTATTCTACAATGTAGAAAACAGTACAAATAAAGAGAAACCCTGGAATGAGTAGGTGTGTCCAAACTTTTGACTGGTACTGTAGTTGTAGGAACAACTGTTGTTTTGTGTCTGTTTGTGTACTTCAAGGAAAGGCAACATTTCAAGGTCATCTGTTGTTCCCGTACAGCCATTGTGCTAATCTAATGGTGGAATTTTCTTTTTAGAGCCATTGACATCCAGCGAGTTACTGCTCTAAGAGGAAATCCAACTGGGCCTGTTTAACCCCTGCACCAAATCTGTAGCTTGTTTCAGCACTACAGTACCTACAGGAAAGCATAGGAACAACGGTTTGCTGACTTCTACAGGTTTCAGAGATTACAAATAATAGATCAGCTTTCAATCGCACTGCCTTCTAGAGTTAGTCTAGGGGGGTGGCGGATAAAGGAGGTCTTCATACGTGAGTTGGTTCTCAGAGCAGACAGCACTCTATTCACTGTCTCACTGCCTCTATGGCAATGAACACAACTTGAACTACTCATACAGCCACATCATTACTTAGGCAATGAAAGCAAGCTGCCTCTTTAAGGGGCATTTCCATGTCATCAAACAGTCTCTGGCCCCTACTAGGGCTGTTGTGGTTACTGTATTACCGCCACACCAATAGTCATTAGTCATGACCGCAGTAAAATTCCACGATTCACTGTAATCTTCTCTTATGCACTCTGGACATGTTTTAATAGTACCCAACTCGCTAATGATCGTCATGTCGCTAATGGCCTGGTACTCAGCACTCTATTGTCCCTCTAACCACACTGACATCCTGCAAATGTCATCTAAAATCACATCAAATACTTATCATCAAAACAGTATCATGCTTTTTAAACTCACTTCACTGTGATCGATCCATTTGAAGAAAGAAGTTCAACAACAAGTTGAAACTGAGTGGAAAACATTGTCGTGGTGGATGTTGTTTCAAAGCCTAACACAACAAACAGCGCTTGACAGCGCTTTCTAAGGTGATGATTCATTCAAAACACCCATACTGTTAGAGCATATGCATAGGCCTATATATGATCCATCCTGAGAAAAAAAATACAGAATTAAAATAATGATTGTGCGTTATACAATACATAGCCTACCGCATATTACGCACAGGAGAAGAAAAAAAACTATTTTTAAGATGTCTTTGGTACATAATTGGTCTAGCCTATACTCCAAAACTAAACAAATTCTAGTAATTGCCTTTTATTATTATACATACTGGATGGACTGTTTACCTTATGCTACGCTCCAACATTACTATCCATGAGTCTGGGAGAGAACGTATAGGCTTAGGCACTGCTGTTGGTTCATTGATTGTGCAGGGCGGCTACAGAGTAGGCTGGTTAGTCTACAATTACAGTGAATTAGTATTTGATTTTGAATAGCCTAGTAATAGGTATTTTTTTCTATAGTTAATAGGCTGACACATTACCTTTAGCTACAGAATATCTCATCACTGTGCGTTTCCATCTCCTCCTCTCTCTCCTTCATTCCTTTCTCGAGCGCACAGAGTGAGGGCCTGTCAACAGTTTAATGAAATATGTTTCATTGTGAAAACATGTTCCCAAACAGATTTCACTTGGTTTCCCAAATGAAGCACTGGGTAGCTGTAGCAACAGGGTTGGCAACCAGTGGTTGATGCGTGGAGTGAAATAAGTGTTGTTATAAGCCCAGACATTTCTATATGCCATCCCATGTGAAAGCAGCGTTTTGATGGTTGCCACTAAAAAGAGGAGGATCCCGGCTGCTACTATATTTATTTCTCAACTGCTCATATTACGCACATTGCTCCGCTATAAAACCAGTGTAGCCTACCCAGCACGATTGGAAAAAGGAACTGTGGAAAAGCAGCCTCCATTCGCTATTCCAGTGCCAAAGGATGACATGTACTTTTCCCCTGCCCTGCTCCTGCCCATTTATTAATGGGACATAATAAATCAAAACTCATTGTACATATTAGTAAAGACAAGATTAAATTGAGAATGGTTTGATGGGTGCAAATATGAATGTGAGAACAGCGTGTGCAGCCTGAGGCAAGCTTTTTTTGTGACTTTCTCAAATCATCAATAGCCCATAGTCGCACCATGCAGCTCATATTTGTTTTTATTTCTAAGACATTCCAAAGTTTGTCTCATTCACAACTGTTAAGGACTCTTGGAAGATTAGTCCAAATGAGGACTAAAAGAGATCCTAATAAAATCAAAACTACAGTTGCTGAATAACTCTAAATCTACTGTATAGGACTTGTTTCAAATGATCACTTTTACGCTAAACCTAGTTACTTCATATGCACACTCGCTCCAGAATGGGAAAAATATCCTTTCTATTTTATTCAGCTAAGGTAAATTATCTTCATCTTACTATAAAATGATATAATATAAAATAATGGTACAGGACCTATCTAATAGGCCCAATTAAATGACTGATGCGTATGGGTGTTGTATAGCTAGTTCCGGAAAATGAACTCATCATGGCCAGAAAAGGTGAGGCATTTATTCTGCAGTGGTTATGATATCTGTATTATGTATTATGCTTATAAATGAAACATTGGGTCACGCCCTGAACTGTTTCACCTGTCCTTGTGATTGTCTCCACCCCATCCAGGTGTCGCTTATTTTGCCCAGTGTATTTATCCCTGTGTTTTCTGTTTCTTAGTGCCTGTTCGTCTTGAATGTTCAAGTCGACTAGCGTGGTTTTCCTGTGCTCCTGCTTTTCTATTCTCTTTTACTAGTCCTCCCGGTTTTGACCTTTGCCTGTTTTTCTGGACTCCATTCCCACCTGCCTGACTATTCTGCCTGCCCTGACCTCGAGCCTGCCTGCCATTCTGTACCTCTGAACTGGTTTTGACCTTTTGCCTGTCCACGACCATTCTCTTGCCTACCCCTTTTGGATTGTTAATAAACATCTTGGACTCTAACCATCTGCCTCCTGTGTCTGCATCTGGGTCTCGCCTTGTGCCCTCATACACTTTCTACTCTAGAAATGTGACATTACAGTATTCAGACATAGCCTACAAATGTCAATGGAAAAGGTGAACAGTCTGTTCTACCGTTAAACTAGAAGCTTCGGATCGCATAGAGCAAGATACTAGCTACTGAACAAAAATATAAATTCAACATGTAAGGTCCTGTGTTTCATGAGCTGAAATAAATGATCCCAGAAGTTTTCCATATGCACAAAAAACGTATTTCTCTCAAATGTTTTACATTTGTTTACATCCCCGTTAGTGAGCATTTCTCATTTGCCAAGATAATCCACCCGCCTGACAGGTGTGGCATATCAAGAAGCTGATTAAACAGCATGACCATTACACAGGTGCACCTTGTGCTGGGTACAATAAAAGGCCACTCTATAATGTGCAGTTTTGTCACACAACACAATGCCACAGATGTGTCAAGCTTTGAGGGAGCGTGCAATTGGCATGCTGACTGCAGGAATGTCCACCAGAGCTTTTGCCAGAGAATTGAATGTTCATTTCTCTACCATAAGCTGCCTCCAACGTCATTTTAGAGAATTTGGCAGTACGTCTGACCGCCCTCACAGCCGCAGACCACATGTATGGCGTTATGTGGGCGAGCGGTTTGTTGATGTCAACATTGTGAAGTGTCCCAAGGTGGAGGTGGGCTTATGGTATGGGCAGGCATAAGCTACAGACAACATACACAATAACATTTTATCGATGGCAATTTGAATGCACCTTGATGAGATGCTTAGGCCATTGTTGTGCCATTCATCCGCCGCCATCACCTCATGTTTCAGCATGATAATGCACAGACCCAAATCGCACGGATCTGTACACAATTCGTGGAAGCTGAAAATTTCCCAGGTCTTCCATGGCCTGCATACTCACCAGACATGTCACCCATTGAGCAAGTTTGGGATGCTCTGGATCGACGTGTACAACAGTGTGTTCTAGTTCCCACCAATATCCAGCAACTTTGCACAACCATTGAAGAGGAGTGGGATAACATACCACAGGCCATAATCAACAGCCTGATCAACTCTATGTGAAGGAGATGCCATTCATGAGGCAAATGCTGCATGAGGCAAATGGTGGTCACACCAGATACTGTTTTGTTTATCCACACCCCTACCTTGTTATAGGCCTGTAGTCTATTTCGCAAGTATGAAAACATCATAGTCAGAAAAGGTGAGGAATTTATTCTGCAATGATCATGGAAATGAAATAGCCTAAATAATAAGAAATATATGCCTATTTAAAATTATTTAGCTAGGTTACCCGTGTTTTTGTTATGAATATGTCATCATATATTCCCCATTTGCACAAGGCTACAAGGCAACTTTGCCTTCATGCAATGCAATTCTTCAACCACTAGAATCTGTGCTTACGCATGGTCTAAAGTTTGCGGGAGGACAAGCACTTTTTCATATCAAGTTCAACAAATGCCTTTTGTGTCAGATATATAAATATTTTGTGCATACGCAACATTTATAAATGAGGCCCCTGAGCCGTATCTCGTAGGGCTGTGAATCATTGATGTTTGGCATTTTCATCATGAACTGTAGGCCTAAGTGTCTGTAAGTCTTCGTGGATAAGTGTGTGCCATCACCACCACTACAGATGTGTAAAGAGTCATGCTTCACAGTTGGGGTAAATGGCCCCTCCACTCCACCTTCACCACTCAGGGAGCTAGAAAGCAGTGGTGGAAAAAGTACCCAACTATCATACTTGGGTAAAAGTAAAGATACCTTAATAGAAAATGACTCAAGTAAAAGTAAATGTCACCCAGTAAACATCTACTTGAGTAAAAGTATAAAAGTTTAAAGTATCAAAAGTCAAAGTATAAATCATATCAAAATTCCTTATATTAAGCAAACCAGATGGCACCATTTCTTTGTTTTTTTTAAATTTACGGAAATCCACGAGCACATTCCAACATTCAGACATAATTTACAAACGAAGCATGTGTGTTTAGTGAGTCTGCCAGATCAGAGGCAGTAGGGATGATCAGAGTTGTTCGGTTGATAAACTTGTGAATTTGACTATTTTCCTGTCCTGCTAAGCATTCAAAATGTAATGAGTACTTTTGAGTGTCGAGGAAAATGTATGGAGTAAAAAGTACAATATTTTCTTAAGGAATGTAGTGAAGTAAAAGTAAAAGTAGTTAAAAATATAAATAGTAAAGTACAGGTACCCCAAAAAATGACTTAAGTAGTACTTTAAAGTATTTTTACTTAAGTACTTTACGCCACTGCTAGAAAGTCATGTCTAGTGAAAGAGCGTGTCAACCGTTCCTGGGGACTGGGGATAAAATGCAGCCTTTCTACTCTCACTTTACTTCAAATCAAATCCATTTTATTTGTCACATGCGACAAACACAACAGGTGTAGACTTTACTGTGAAATGCTTACTTACGAGCCCTTTCCCATCAATGCAGAGTTAAAAAGTAAGAAAATTAGCAAAGAAAAATTTTAAAATAGTAATACAGTAACTATGTTGTATAAATGGAGTAGTTTTGCAGAGTCAATGTGCAGGGGTACAAGGTAGTTGAGGTAATATGTACATGTAGGTAGGGATAAAAGTGACTAGGCAATAAGGATAGATAAACAGAGTAGCACTAGGTTGTGTAAAGAGTGTGAAAGTCAGTGTATGTGTGAGTGTGTGTGTGGTGTCAATATGCATGTGTGTGAGTGATTTGTGTGTGTGTGTGTATGTGTGTGTGTGTGTGTGTGTATGTGTGTGTGTGTGTGTGTGTGTGTGTGTGTGTGTGTGTGTGTGTGTGTGTGTGTGTGTGTGTGTGTGTGTGTGTGTGTGTGTTGGAGTGTGTGTGTGTGTTGGAGTGTGAGTGTGTGGACAGAGTCCAGTGTGTGTGTATAGCGTCAGTGCAAGAGAGTCAGTGCAAAAAAGGGTCAAGGCAAATAGTCTGGGTAGCCATTTGATTAACTGTTCAGCAGTCTTATGGTTTGGGGGTAGAAGCTGTTCAGGGGCTTTTAGGTCACAGACTTGGCGCTCCAGTACTTGCCGTGCAGTAGCAGTGTGAACAGTCTATGGCTTGGGTGGCTGGGGTCTTTGACAATTTTCCGGGCCTTCCTCTGACACCGCCTGGTATAGAGGTCCTGGATGGCAGGGAGATCGGCCGCAGTGATGTACTGGGCCGTCCGCACCACCCTCTGTAGCACCTTGTCGCCGGATGCCAAGCAGTTACCATACCAAGCGGTGATGCAGCCAGTCAAGAGATGGCGCTGCAGTAGACTTGAAACTTCATCTGAGATGAGGCCAGCATGACGAGCTAGGCTCAGGTCCTTCTCCTTTCTTTCCTCTCCTTTCTCCTCAACTCTCTCCTTTGGCCCTACTTCCCCTCTCTCGCTCTCTCTTTCTCTCTCTCCTCATTCACTCACTTCTCTTTTACCCCTCATCTCTCTCTATCTCTGACTCTCTCAGTCCTCTTTTCCTCCCTTCTCTTTCCTCTCTCTGAGGCTGGGTACATTACAGGATCTATTGGCCCCCACTACTCCTCCTGTTCTCCCTCTCTCCATCCGTGTGTCTTGTTTGAAGTAGCAACAGTCTCAAGCCGCAAGAGTCTGTGGGAGGGGAGAGAAAACTACAGCACACAGCATCATCCCTCTCCTTGACCTCCCGTTCCCATGTGTGAGACTCTACCGTCCGCAAGACTCTGTAATGGCCTTAAAAGAGTCCTGTGAGAGGTTGCTAAGGGAATGCTTCTCGTGGAGAAGACCAAGTTGACCCTTTTTTCTCTTACACGATAGCTACACTACATTATACACACACAGCGATTAACAACTAGATTATAGATATATGTTTTAAAACAGTGAGTGACAAGCTGGGTCACATGAAAAAAGGAGCCAATATGTAGTCAGAGTTTGTCTGCTCCTGTAGCATCTTAATGGAGTATACAGGCAGGCAGCGGGAGAGGATAGTGACAATGAGGCAATAAGTTGAGATGAATAGATCAACAGCAAGTGTCATGAGGAGTTTAGAAGGATTAAGGATGTCTGAAGGGGGAGCGTGATCCTCTGAGCTGCTGAGGCAATACATTTCAGGAAGAATCGTGGAATACACACACACACACACACACAGCCCACACCATCCCTGTGTGGGAGGTCTAGTGGGAGAAGCTCACCTATTTCTATCACCTCTCATTACCATGCCAGCCAACATGAAAGAGTGCAGAGCTCCTGATACAGCCTGCTGATGACAGGGGGTGTGGCTCCTCTCTCCATCTTCTCTCCATCTCCACACAACACAACAGAGGAGAGGAGGACAAGGGAGCTCTACTGTAACACTATGAAGTTGACTGATAAGTGTTCTCTTGGATGAATGTCAATTATTTTAAAATGCAGTGCAGTTTTCCAGTCCCAAGCCATATAAAGGCTTAACTGTACAGATGTCGGATCTTAATTTGAACACTGTCTCCCGCTCGCCTAGCGCAGTAATTGACTACCGAACAGCTCCCTGTTTCATCTATTGCTGCTCATTGGACCCTATGATCACTCGGCTACACAGCTGATGCCTGCTGGACTGTTCATTAACATGGTACTTCATTTTGTTTATCTGTCAACCCCAGCCTCGAACTCAGGCCCTGTGTGTAGCTAACTGACCCTCTCTGTCCATTTATCGCCATTTGCCCGTTGTTGTCTCACCCGTTGTTGTCTTAGCTCTACCAATCAAACCCTGTGATTGCTTTATGCCTTGCTCTAATGTCAATATGCCTTGTATACTATTGTTTAGGGCAGCTCTCATTGTTTTATTTTACTGCAGAGCCCCTAGTCCTGCTCAACATGCCTCAGATAGCCCCCTTGTCCCACCCCCCCCACACATGCGGAGACCGCACCTAGCTTAACTGGCACCTCCAGAGATGCAACCTCTCTCATCATCACTCAATGCCTATGTTTACCCTCACTGTACCCGCACCCTTCCATACCCTTGTCTGTGCACTATGCCCTGAATCTATCCTACCACGCCCAGAAATCTGCTCCTTTTATTCTCTGTTCCCAAAGCACTAGATGACCAGTTCTTATAGCCTTTAGCCATACCCTCATCCTACTCCTCCTCTTCTCCTCTGGTGATGTAGAGGTTAACCCAGGCCCTGTGTGTCCCCAGGCGCTCTCATTTGCTGACTTCTGCAACCGTAAAAGCCTTGGGTTCATGCATGTTAACATCAGAAGCCTCCTCCCTAAGTTTGCTTTATTCACTGCTTGAGCAAACTCCGCTAACCCTGATGTCCTAGCCGTGTCTGAATCCTGGCTTAGGAAGGCCACCAAAAACTCTGAAATTTCCACCCCCAATTACAACATTTTCTGTCAAGACAGAACTGCTAAAGGGGGCGGAATTGCAATCTACTGCAGAGATAGCCTGCAGAGTTCTGCCATACTATCCAGGTCTATGCCCAAACAGTCTACTTTTAAAGATCCATCTCTCCAGAAATAAGTCCCTCACTGTTGCCGCTTGTTATAGACCCCCCTCAGCTCCCAGCTGTGCCCTGGACACCATATGTGAATTGATTGCCCCCATCTATCGTCAGAGTTTGAACTGCTAGGTGACCTTAATTGGGATATGCTTAACACCCCGGCCGTCCTACAATCTAAGCTAGATGCCATCAATCTCACACAAATAATCAAAGAACCTTAGGTCCAACCCTAAATCCCTCATAGATATCATCCTGACCAACTTGCCCTCTAAATACACCTCTGCTGTCTTCAACCAGGATCTCAGAGATCACTGCCTCATTGCCTGCGTCCGTTATGGGTCTGCGGTCAAACGACCACCCCTCAGGTATCCTGGAAGGATATTGACCTCATTCCGTCAGTGGAGGACGCCTGGTTGTTCTTTAGAAGTGCTTTCCTCACCATCTTAAATAAGCATGCCCCTTTCAAAAAACTTTGGACCAGGAACAGATATAGCCCTTGGTTCACTCCAGACCTGAGTGCCATTGACCAGCACAAAAACATCCTGTGGCGCACTGCATTAGCATTGAATAGTCCCCACGATATGCAACTTTTCAGGGAAGTCAGGAACCAATACACACTGTCCGTTAGAAAAGCAAAGGATAGCTTTTTCAAACAGAAATTTGCATCCTGCAGCACTAATTCCAGAAAGTATTGGGACACTGTAAAGTCCATGGAGAATAAGAGTACCTCCTCCCAGCTGCCCATTGCACTGAGACTAGGAAACACTGTCACCACTGATAAATCCACGATTATCGAGAATTTCAATAAGCATTTCTCTCATGGCCAGCTGTGCTTTCCACCTGGCTACCCCAACCCCGGCCAACAACTCTGCACCCCCTGCAGCAACTGGCACAAGCCCCCCCCCCTTCTCCTTCACCCAAATCCAGACAGCTGATGTTCTGAAAGAGCGGCAAAATCTGGATCCCTACAAATCAGCTGGGCTAGACAATCTGGAACCTCTCTTCCTAAAATTATTTGCCGCCATTGTTGCAACACCTATTACTAGTCTGTTCAATCTTTCTTTCGTATCGTCTGAGATTCCTAAAGATTGGAAAGCTGCCGCGGTCATCCCCCTCTTCAAAGGGGGTGACACTCTAAACCCAAACTGTTACAGACCTATATCCATCCTGCCCTGCCTTTCTAAAGTCTTCGAAAGCCAAGTGAATAAACAGATCACAGACCATTTCGAATCCCACCGTACCTTCTCCGCTATGCAATCTGGTTTCCGAGCTGGTCATGGGTGCACTTCAGCCACGCTCAAGGTCCTAAACGATATCATAACCCCCATTGAAAAAAGACAGTAATGTGCAGCCATCTTCATCGACCTGGCCAAGGCTTTTAACTCTGTCAATCACCATATTCTTATCGGCAGACTCAACAGCCTTGGTTTCTCTAACGACTGCCTTGCCTGGTTCACCAACTACTTCTCAGACAGAGTTCAGTGTGTCAAATCAGAGGGCCTGTTGTCTGGACCTATGACAGTCTCTATGGGAGTGCCACAGGGTTCAATTCTCGGGCCGACACTTTTCTTTGTATATATCAATGATGTCGCTCTTGCTGCGGGTGATTCTTTGATCCACTTCTACACAGACGACACAATTATGTATACATCTGGCCCTTCTTTGGACACTGTGTTAACAAACCTCCAAATGCGCTTCAGCGCCATACAACACTCCTTCCATGGCCTCCAACTGCTCTTAAACGCTAGTAAAACAAAATGCATGCTCTTCAACTGATTGCTGCCTGCACCCGCCCACCCAACTAGCATCACTACTCTGGACGGTTCTGACTTAGCATATGTGGACAACTATAAATACATAGGTGTCTGGCTAGACTGTAAACTCTCCTTCCAGACTCACATTATGCATCTCCAATCCAAAGTTAAATCTAGAATCGGCTTCCTATTTCACAACAAAGCTCCTTCACTCATGCTGCCAAACATACCCTCGTAAAACTGACTATCCTACCGATCCTTGACTTCGGCAATGTCATTTACAAATTAGCCTCCAACACTCTACTCAGCAAATTGGATGCAGTCTATCACAGTGCCATCCGTTTTTTCACCAAAGCCCCATATACTACCCACCACTGCGACCTGTATGCTCTCGTTGGCTGGTCCTCGCTACATATTCGTCGCCAAACCCACTGGCTCCAGGTCATCTATAAGTCTTTGCTAGGTATAGCTCCGCCTTATCTCAGCTCACTCGTCACTATAGCAACACCCACCCGTAGCACGCGCTCCAGCAGGTATATTTCACTGGTCATCCCCAAAGCCAACACCTCCTTTGGCCGCCTTTCCTTCCAGTTCTCTGCTGCCAATGACTGAAACGAATTGCGAAAATCACTGAAGTTGGAGACTTATATCTCCCTCACTAACTTTAAGCATCAGCTGTCAGAGCAGCTTACCAATCGCTGCAACTGTATACAGCCTATCTGTAAATAGCCCATCCAACTACCTACCTCATCCCCATATTTTTTTATTTACTTTTGCACACCTGTATTTCTGCTTGCACATCATCATCTGCACATCTATCACTCTAGTGTTAATTTGCTGAATTGTAATTACTTCGCCACTATTGGCCTATTTATTGCCTTACCTCTGTGGGCAGAACTGAAAAAGCGTGTGCGAGCAAGGAGGCCTACAAACCTGACTCAGTTACACCAGCTCTGTCAGGAGGAATTGGCCAAAATTCACCCAACTTATTGTGGGAAGCTTGTGGAAGGCTACCCGAAATGTTTGACCCAAGTTAAACAATTTAAAGGCAATGCTACCAAATACTAATTGAGTGTATGTAAACTTCTGACCCACTGGGCATGTGATGAAATAAATAAAAGCTGAAATAAATCATTCTTTCTACAATTATTCTGACATTTCACATTCTTAAAATAAAGTGGTGATCCTAACTGACCTGATACAGGGAATATTTACTCAGATTAAGTGTCAGGAATTGTGAAAACTGAGTTGAAATGTATTTGGCTAAGGTGTATGTAAACTTCCGACTTCAACTGTATGTTTCCCATGCCAATAAAGCTCATTGAATTGAAAGAGCGAGAGTGTATCTCACCACAACAGGTCAGGAGCAAATAACGAGAAATACACAATGAATCTAAGACCCTTCATAACATCTGAGTTGTTTAGATTCAAAATCGAGTTGTTGACCAATAGCATTACTGTTGAGTTAACCTCCAATGAGATTTCAGACCTACAGGGTATGAAGACAACAGCAGCTATGCTACCCAGAGGTGTCACAGATTGGGGGTTGGAGAGATCAACACAGAGAAGGCTGAATTCCTGAGGAGACAATAAAACCTTTTACATAGAGTGTTGATAAGAGTCACTTCGGGGGCCGCCCTACAGGTTAATGACAAGAGAGAGCTTGTCTATTCTTGTATTTTTTGATGTGGCGTCCCTCCCGACTGAGGTCTTGGCTGATTTCTTTTGATTTTCCCATGATGTCAAGCAAATAGGCACTGAGGTTTAAGGTAGACCTTGAAATATGTCCACAGGTACACCTACCAATTGACTTAAATGATGTCAATTAGCTTAACAGAAGCTTTTAAAGCCATGACATCATTTTCTGGAATTTTCCAAGCTGTTTAAAGGCACAGTCAACTTAGTGTATGTAAACTTCTGACCCACTGGAATTGTGATACAGTGAATTATAAGTGAAATAATCTGTCTGTAAACAATTGTTGGAAACATGACTTGTGTCATGCACAAAGTAGATGACCAAACCACGGGTCCCGTGTGGCTCAGTTGGTAGAGCATGGTGTTTGCAACACCAGGGTTGTGGGTTCGATTCCCATGGGGGACCAGTATGGAAAGAAAAAAAATGTATGAAATGTATTCACTAGTGTAAGTCGCTCTGGATAAGAGAGTCCGCTAAATGACTAAAATGTAACCAACTTGCCAAAACTATAGTTTGTTAACAAGACATTTGTGGAGTGGTTGAAAAACGAGTTTTAATGACTCCAACCTAAGTGTATGTAAACTTCTGACTTCAACTGTTTGTGTACATTGATAAAGCAAGTGAAATAGATAATCAACAATGACAAAAAAACAGTGAACATTACACTCACAAAAGTTCCAAATGAATAGAGACATTTCAAATGTCATTATGGCTTTATATAGTGTTGTAACGATGTGAAAATAGTTAAAGTATAAAAGTAAAAATAAATATTATATTATATTTACAAATATTATATTTACAACGGTGTTTGTTCTTCACTGGTTGCCCTTTTCTTGTGTCAACAGGTCACACATTTTGCTGCTGTGGTATTTCACTGTGGTATTTCACCCAATAGATATGGGAGTTTATCAAAATTGGATTTGTTTTCAAATTCATTGTGGACCTGTGTAATCTGAGGGAAATATGTGTCTCTAATATGGTCATACATTTGGCAGGAGGTTAGGAAGTGCAGCTCAGTTTCCACCTCATTTTGTGGGCAGTGTGCACATAGTCTGTCTTCTCTTGAAAGCCTGGTCTGCCTCTCAGTAGCAAGGCTATGCGCACTGAGTCTGTACATAGTCAAAGCTTATGTTCATTTTGGGTCAGTCACAGTGGTCAGGTATTCTGCCACTGTGTACTCTCTGTTTAGGGCCAAATAGCATTCTAGTTTGCTCTGTTTTTTTGTTAATTCTTTTCAATGTTTCAAGTAATTATCTTTTTGCATTCTCATGACTTGGTTGGGGCTAATTGCCCGGGTTAATCTCCAGGTTAATCTCTCTGTAGGTGATCGCTTTGTTATGGAATTTTAGGGAATCGCTTCCTTTTAGGTGGTTGTAGAATTGAACGGCTATTTTCAGGATAATGATAAGTAGTGGGTATCGGCCTATTTCTGCTCTGCATTCATCATTATGTGTTTTACGTTGTACACATAGGAAATTTTTGCTGAATTCTACATGCAGAGTCTCAATTTGGTGTTTGTCCCATTTTGTGAATTCTTGGTTGGTGAGCAGACCCCAGAACTCACAACCATAAAGAACAATGGGCTCTATAACTGATTCAAGTATTTTTGCCAGATCCTAATTGGTATTAAGAATTGTATGTTTTTTTTTGATGGAGTAGAAGGCCATTCTTGCACTGATGTTTAAGCCCAGGTACGTATCGTTTTTTGTGTGCTCTAGGGCAACAGTGTCTAGATGGAATTTCTATTTGTGGTCCTGGCAACTGGTGCTTTTTTGGAAAACCATTATTTTTGTCTTACTGAGATTAACTGTTAGAACCCAGGTTTTACAGAATCTGTGCAGAATATCTAAGTGCTGCTGTAGGCCCTCCTTGGTTGGGGACAGAAGCACCAGATCATCAGCAAACAGTAGACATTTGACTTCAGATTCTAGTAGGGTCAGGCCATTTGCTGCAGACTGTTCTAGTGCCCTTGCAAATCCGTTGATATACAATACCAGTCAAAAGTTAGGACACACCTACTCATTCCAGGGTTTTTCTTTATTTTTATTATTTTCTACATTGTAGAATAATAGTGAAGACATCAAAACTATGAAATAACACATATGGAATCATGTAGTAACCCAAAATTGTTAAACAAAATATATTTTAGATTCTTCAAAGTAGCCACCCTTGTTGACAGCTTTGCACACTCTTGTTTGTGTACATGGATTTTATAATGTTGTATGTTTTTCCCCCAGCACCGCTTTCCATCAATTTGTATAGCAGGCCCTCACGCCAAATTGAGTCAAAAGCTTTATTGAAATCAACAAAGCATGAGAAGACCTTGCCTTTGTTTTGCTTTATTTGTTTGTCAATTAGGGTGTGCAGGGTGAATACGTGGTCTGTCTTATGGTAATTTGATAAAAAGTAAATTTGACATTTGCTCAGTACATTGTTTTCACTGAGGAAATGTTTGAGTCTGCTGTTAATGATAATGCAGAGGATTTTCCAAAGGTTGCTGAATATCCCATGGTAGTTATTGGGGTCAAATTTGTCTCCACTTTTGTGGATTGGGTGACCAGTCCTTGGTTCCAAATATTGGGGAAGATGCCAGAGCTTGGGACAATGTTAAAAAGTTTAAATATAGCAAATTGGAATTTGTGGTCTGTATATTTAATAATTTAATTTAGGATACCATCAACTCCACAGGCCTTTTTGGGTTGGAGGGTTTGTATTTTGTCCTGTAGTTTCAATGTAATTGGAGAATCCAGTGGGTGCTGGTAGTCTTTAATAGTTGATTTGTATTTGATCATTTATATGTTTTTGCTGTTTGTTCTTTTTTATAGTGGTTTATCCATACATCTCTGTTTTGGTTAGATAACTCTTCGTGTTGTTGTTTGTTTAGTGTATTCCAATTTTCCCAGAAGTGATTCAATTCTATGGATTCTTCAACTACATTGGGCTGATTTCTGACTTGCTGCTCCTTTTTCTGTAGTGTATTTCTGTATTTTTTTTGTGATTCACCACAGTGAAGGCATAGGCTCAGGTTTTCTAGGTCCCTATCTTTTTAGTTGGATATGTTTCTCAATTTCTTTCTTAGGTTTTTGCATTCTTCATCAAACCATTTTTCATTGTTGTTAGCTCTCTCAGACAGCCATCTAGCTCCACTTTTAGCCCTCTGGGTACTATAGGTGTGGTGGTGTTGTGCTGGTCTGTTTTGTGTGTCTGTGTTGTCTGGAGTGTGTTGACTAACTCTTTGAGCTCCACCATGTCTCTCTCCAGCTTGGTAAATTTATTCCTGTCAATGATGGAGGAGCATTGCAGTTGTGGGACCTGAGTGTGTTCAGTGTTGGGGGGAGCGCTATCCTCATCTGCAGGACAGTTTGAAGAGGTTTGACCAGACTCACTCGGAGTCGTGTACAGGTTGACAGGGGGTGTCTCAGTCTCAGGGTCCTCGTTTTCAAGTTTTCTGATTTTTGAGGTGCTTCTCTTTGTAATCTTTCCGTGCCTTGTCATTTTTTATATCCAAGGTGTACTGTACTGTGTGGACTTCTGCACAGAGGGAAGCCATGGAGCAGAGGGCCAAAGAGGCCTCTGCATTTGGGTGGGGGCTGCACACCTCTCACTTCACACTTCTGTGCTGATTGTCTTTCCTAGAAAGCTTGGAAACCTTTTAACTTAGCACTCAATCTTTATGAAGTTAACTAAACTCAGCAAAAAAACAAACGGCCCTTTTCAGGACCCTGTCTTTCAAAGATAATTTATAAAAATGAAAATAACTTCACAGATCTTCATTGTAAAGTATTTAAGCACATTTTCCCATGCTTGTTCAATTAACCATACACAATTAATGAACAACCACCTGTGGAACGGTCGTTAACACACTAACAGCTTACAGACGGTTATCAATTAAGGTGACAGTTATGAAAACTTAGGACACTAAAGAGGCCTTTCTACTGACTCTGAAAAACACAAAAAGAAACATGCCCAGGGTCCCTGCTCATTTGCGTGAACGTGCCTTAGGCATGCTGCAAGGAGGCATGAGGACTGCAGATCTGGCCAGGGCAATAAATTACAATGTCGGTACTGTGAAACGCCTAAGACAGCGCTACAGGGAGACAGGACAGACAGCTGATCGTCCTCGCAGTGGCAGACCACATGTAACAACACTTGCACAGGATTGGTACATCCGAACATCACACCTGCGGGACAGGTACAGGATGGCAACAACAACTGCCCGAGTTACACCAGGCACGCACAATCCCTCCATCAGTGCTCAGACTGTCCACAATAGGCTGAGAGAGGCTGTATTGAGGGCTTGTAGGCCTTTTGTAAGGCAGGTCCTCACCAGACATCACCGGCAACAACGTCGCCTATGGGTACAAACCCACCGTCGCTAGACCAGACAGGACTGGCTAAAAGTGCTCTTTACTGACGAGTCGCGGTTTTGTCTCACCAGGGGTGATGGTCGGATTCGCGTTTATCCTCGAAGGAATGAGCGGTGCACCGAGGCCTGTACTCTGGAGCGGGATTGATTTGGAGGTGGAGTGTCCGTCATGGTCTGGGACGGTGTGTCACAGCATCATCGGACTGAGCTTGCTGTCATTGCAGGAAATCTCAACACTGTATATTACAGGAAAGACATCCTCCTCCCTCATGTGGTATCCTTCCTGCAGGCTCATCCTGACATGACAATGCCACCAGCCACACTGCTCGTTCTGTGCGTGATTTCCTGCAAGACAGGAATGTCAGTGTTCTGCCGTGGCCAGCGAAGAGCCCGGATCTCAATCCCATTGAGCACGTCTGGGACCTGTTGGATCGGAGGGTGAGGGCTAGGGCCATTCCCCCAAGAAATGTCAGGGAACTTGCAGGTGCCTTGGTGGAAGAGTGGGGTAACATCTCACAGCAAGAACTGGCAAATCTGGTACAGTCCATGAGGAGGAGATGCACTGCAGTACTTAATGCAGCTGGTGGCCACACCAGATACTGACTGTTACTTTTGATTTTGACGCCCCCTTTGTTCAGGGACACATTATTCAATTTCTGTTAGTCACATGTCTGTGGAACTTGTTCAGTTCATGTCTCAGTTGTTGAATCTTGTTAAGTTCATACAAATATTTACACATGTTAATTTTGCTGAAAATAAACACGGTTGACAGTGAGGGGACGTATCCTTTTTTGCTGAATTTATATAGCCTTGTTATTGTTATTTTATTGTCACTTTTTTTAACTTTAATTAATTTTGCAAATATTTTCTTAACCCTTATTTTTCATTAACTGCATTGTTGGTAAAGGGCTAATAAGTAAGCATTTCACGGTAAGGTCTGCACCTGTTGTATTCGGCACAAAAAACATTCTATTCGATGTGGTTTCCCAAGATTTCACATGTGTGGTTTTTTACTTGGCAGGATTAAAACTGGTGTCTACGACCATTCGTAAATGGACCATTTGACCATTCAACCAAGAGGGCCAACACTAATTTTGAAGTCGCAGGCGAGGCTACTTCATCACGTGACCATGAGCAATCATGACCGACTAATGTCCGCTACACTTTCACATGCGCATTTTCACATTTTAATGTCAACTAGGGCTGTCTAACAATAGAAAATAACTGCAAGTTCATTGCAGGATTGCTGTGATTAATTGCAAATTCATAATTTGCTCAAATTGAGCTGTAATTTTAAGATTTTTTATACAAAAAGTGTAACAAGAATATTGCAAATATTGTCCAAAATAAGGGTTAGCAAAATTAGGTAAATATCGACATTGGGTCAGTAACCGAAAGGTCGCTGGTTTGAATCCCCAAGCCGACTAAGTGCAACATCAATATATGTGCCGTTGAGCAAGGCACTTAACCTTAATTGCTCCTTTAAGTACCTCTAGATGAGAGTGGCTGCTAAATGACTAAAATGTAAATGTAAAAAGGATAAATAAGGAGATGCAGAGCTAACTTCTCTGTTCTTTTCACTGGGCTTCTTCCAATGATCACTGACCAACATACAGTATGAAGAAGATAGGCGTGTGCAGGCAGCAGTTACACTCTGAATGGATGGCTCAGAAATGTGAAACTGCAAATGGGACTGTTTTTTTACATGTGGAAATGCAATTCCATATGTGAACGTGAGTTTTTCACAATAATTTTTTTTACATGTGAAACCGCAAATTTCACATGTGCAACTCAAATCAAATCAAAGTTTATTTGTCAAGTGGGCCGAATACAACAGTGAAATGCTTACTTACAGGCTCTAACCAATAGTGCAAAAAAGGTATTAGGTGAACAAGAGGTAAGTAAAGAAATAAAAACAACAGTACAAAGACAGTGAAAAATAACAGTAGCGAAGCTATATACAGTAGCGAGGATAACAGTAGTGAGGCTACATACAGGCACCAGTTAGTCGGGCTGATTGAGGTAGTATGTACATCTAGATATGATTAAAGTGACTATGCATATATGATAAACAGAGAGTAGCAGTAGCGTAAAAGAGGGGTTGGCGGGTGGTGGGTGGCGGGACACAATGCAGATAGCCCGGTTAGCCAATGTGCGGGGGCACTGATTGGTCGGGCCAATTGAGGTAGTATACACATGAATGCATAGATGATAAACAGAGAGTAGTAGCAGAGTAAAAGAGGGGTTGGGGGGGACACACACAATGCAAATAGTCCGGGAAGCCATTTGATTACCTGTTCAGGAGTCTTATGGCTTGGGGAAAAAACTGTTAAACCTTTTTGTCCTAGACTAGGCACTCCAGTACCGCTTGCCATGCGGTATCAGAGAGAACAGTTTATGACTGGGGTGGCTGGGGTCTTTGACAATTTTTAGGGCCTTCCTCTGACACCGCCTGGTGTAGAGGTCCTGGATGGCAGGCAGCTTAGCCCCAGTAATGTACTGGGCCGTACGTACCCTCTGTAGTTCCTTGCGGTCGGAGGCCGAGCAATTGCCGTCCCAGGCAGTGATGCAACCAGTCAGGATGCTCTCGATGTTGCAGCTGTAGAACCTTTTAAGGATCTGAGGACCCATGCCAAACCTTTTTAGTGTCCTGAGGGGGAATAGGCTTTGTCGTGCCCTCTTCACGAATGTCTTAGTGTGTTTGGACTCTTCTAGTTTGTTGGTGATGTGGACACCAAGGAACTTGAAGCGCTCAACCTGCTCCACTACAGCCCCGTCGATGAGAATGGGGGCTTGCTCGGTCCTCCTTTTCCTGTAGTCCACAATCATCTCCATAGTCTTGGTTACGTTGAGGGATACGTTGTTATTCTGGCACCACCCGGCCAGGTCTCTGACCTCCTTCCTATATGCTGTCTCGTCATTGTCGGTGATCAGGCCTACCACTGTTGTGTCGTCTGCAAACGTAATGATGGTGTTGGAATCTTGCCTGGCCATGAGGTCATGTGTGAACAGGGAGTACAGGAGGGGACTGAGCACGCACCCCTGGGGGGCTCCAGTGTTGAGGATCAGCGTGGCAGATGTGTTGTTACCGACCCTCACCATCTGGGGGCTGCCCGTCAGGAAGTCCAGGATCCAGTTGCAGAGAGAGGGGTTTAGTCCCAGGATCCTTAGCTTAGTGATGAGCTTTGAGGGTACTATGGTGTTGAACGCTGAGCTGTAGTCAATGAATAGCATTCTCACATAGGTGTTCCTTTTGTCCAGGTGGGAAAGGGCAGTGTGGAGTGCAATAGAGATTGCATCATCTGTGGATCTGTTTGGGCGGTATGCAAATTGGAGTGGGTCTAGGGTTTCTGGGATAATGGTGTTGATATGAGTCATTACCAGCCTTTCAAAGCACTTCATGGCTACGGACGTGAGTGCTACAAGTCTGTAGTCATTTAGGCAGGTTGCCTTTGTGTTCTTGGGCACAGGGACTATGGTGGTCTGCTTGAAACATGTTGGTATTACAGACTCAATCAGGGACATGTTGAAAATGTCAGTGAAGACACCTGCCAGTTGGTCAGCTGCAGTGAAAACATGTTTTTCTTCTCATATCTGAAACGGTGGTGTTAACATGTGAACTCTAAATGTAATACACATGAAAATATGGTTTCACATGTGACATTTAAGCTCATCATGTGAAACCAGCTATCTCAGGTGGGGATTTTTGTAAAGGAAGTGTGGTACAGTGCATTCGGAAAGTATTCAGACCCCTTCACTTTTTTGACATTTTCTTACGTTACAGCTTTATTCTAAAATGGATGAAAAAATAATTTCTTCACCCTCTACGCACAATACCCCATAATGGCAGAACAAAGACAGGCTTTTCGATTTTTTTGCAAATGTATTAAAAATGTAAAACAGGAATACCTTATTTACATAAGTATTCAGACTCGAAATAGAGCTCAGGTGCATCCTGTTTCCATTGGTCATTCTTGAGATGTTTCTACAACTTGATTGGAGTCCATCTGTGGTTAACCTCTCTAGGGTATGTGGGACGAAATCGTCCCACCTACTCAACAGCCAGTGGAATCCCGTGGCGCGATTTTCAAATACCTTAGAAATGCTATTACTTCAATTTCTCAAACATATGACTATTTTACACCATTTTAAAGACAAGACTCTCGTTAATCTAACCACACTGTCCGATTTCAAAAAGGCTTTACAACGAAAACAAAACATTAGATTATGTCAGCAGAGTACCCAGCCAGAAATAATCAGACACCCATTTTTCAAGCTAGCATATAATGTCACATAAACACAAACCACAGCTAAATGCAGCACTAACCTTTGATGATCTTCATCAGATGACACTCCTAGGACATTATGTTATACAATACATGCATGTTTTGTTCAATCAAGTTCATCTTTATATCAAAAACCAGCTTTTTACATTAGCATGTGACGTTCAGAACTAGCATACCCAGTGCAAACTTCCGGTGAATTTACTAAATTACTCACGATAAACGTTCACAAAAAACACAACAATTATTTTAAGAATTATAGATACAGAACTCCTTTATGCAATCGCTATGTCCGATTTTAAAATAGCTTTTCGGCAAAAGCACATTTTGCAATATTCTGAGTAGATAGCTCGCCATCACGGGCTAGCTATTTTGACACCCACCAAGTTTGGCCCTCACCAAACTCCGATTTACTATAAGAAAAATTGGATTACCTTTGCTGTTCTTCGTCAGAATGCACTCCCAGGACTTCTACTTCAATAACAAATGTTGGTTTGGTTCAAAATAATCCATAGTTATGTTCAAATATCCTCTGTTTTGTTCGTGCGTTCAAGACACTATCCGAAGGGTGACGAAGGGTTACGCGCCCGACGCGTTTCGTGACAAAAAAAATCTAAATATTCCATTACCGTACTTCGAAGCATGTCAACCGCTGTTTAAAATCAATTTTTATGCGATTTTTCTCGTAAAAAAGCGATAATATTCCGACCGGGAAACCCTGTTTTCGTTCAAAGACGAAAAAATAAAAACATGGTGTCGGCTCGTGCACGCACCTCCAGTCTCATTGTTCTCTGATCGACCACTATCCAAATGCGCTACTGTTTTTCAGCCTGGGACACCAGAGTCATCATTCACCGTTCTGCCGCCTTCTGAGAGCCTATGGGAGCCGTAGGAAGTGTCACGTTACAGCAGAGATCCTCATTTTTCAATAAAGAGAGTGTAGAAGGCCAAGAAATGGTCAGAGAGGGCACTTCCTGTAAGGAATCTTCTCAGGTTTTTTGCCTGCCATATGAGTTCTGTTATACTCACAGACACCATTCAAACAGTTTTAGAAACTTTAGGGTGTTTTCTATCCAAATCAAACAATTATATGCATATTCTAGTTTCTGGGCAGTAGTAATAACCAGATTAAATCGGGTACGTTTTTTATCCGGCCGTGCAAATACTGCCCCCTACCCTAGAGAGGTTAATCCAATTGATTGGACATGATTTGGAAAGGCACACACCTATAGCCATGAGGTTGAAGGAATTGTCCGCAGAGCTCAGAGACAGGATTGTGTCGAGGCACAGATCTGGGGAAGGGTACCAAAAAATGTCTGCAGCATTGAAGGTCCCCAAGAAAACAGTGGCCTCCATCATTCTTAAATGGAAGAACTTTGGAACCACCAAGACTCTTCCTAGAGTTGGCCGCCCAGCCAAACTGAGCAATCGGGGATGAAGGGCCTTTGTTAGGGAGGTGACCAAGAACCCGATGGTCACTTTAACTTAGCTCCAGAGCTCCAGAGTTCATCTGTGGAGATGGGAGAACCTTCCAAAAGGACACCCATCTCTGCAGCACTCCACCAATCAGGGCTTTATGGTAGAGTGGCCAGACGGAAGCTACTGCTCAGTAAAAGGAACATGACAGCCCGCTTGGAGTTTGCGGGATGGATGCACAGTCCTACCTACTGGTGTGGTGTGTGTGTCCTCAATGCTCTCTAGTGTGAGAGCGGGCAAAGATACCAAAATAGCCCCTTTTTCAGCGATTGGGACACGTACAGAGGCTAATCCCAAACAACACACAAAGCGTTGTTGTGATTTCTGCAGAAGGTTAGGGCATATGGTTAAGCGCGGTTGGAACCTAGGCCGAGGAAATCATCCTGCACATTTTAGGCAGGTTGCTGGCCCATAGAGTAGGACCAACTATTCAGTTAGGTTTTGTAACTCTTGTCACGACCGTCTCGATTCTACTTTCAGCAAGGGTAGATTTTGAGCTTTCTCCTAAACTGTAGGATATTGATTATTTGTCTATCTTCCTTTGCTACTCAATAGTTTCCATATCCATTTATAATGGCTATATAGGTTACTTTTGTGAATGTGTTTCTAAACAAAATGTAATGGCTCCTGTTACTCAAATAATATTTGTTACCCTATGCATAGTGCATATGGCTAAGTCCATCTGAATGTATAGATGTGTGTGTGTTAAGCATGTGTGTGTTAATAACCTCTTTGGGTTAGGGGGCAGTATTTTCACATCCGGATGAAAAGCTTGCCCAAAGTAAACTGCCTGTTACTCAGGCCCAGAAACTAGGATATGCATATAATTGGTAGATTTGGATAGAAAACACTCTAAAGTTTCTACAACTGTTAAAATAATGTCTGTGAGTATAACAGAACTGATATGGCAGGTGAAACCACGAGGACAAACCATCCCCAAAAAAATATATATATATTATTTTCAATGGCTAGTACTATAATTATAAGCCCAAGTCCTCCCAATTTGCAGTTCCTAGGGCTTCCACTAGATGTCAACAGTCATTGTTAAGCTTCTGCTACTCTTTGTTCATTATCCATGCATAGTCACTTTTCCTCTACCTACATGTACATATTACCTCAATTATCTCAACTAACCGGTGCTCCCGCACATTGACTGTACCGGTACCCCCTGTATATAGCCTTGCTACATTTATTTTTATTGTTTTTACTTCAGTTTGTTTTAGAACATACTTTCTTCACACTTTTTTCTTAAAACTGGATTGTTGGTTAAGGGCTTGTAAGTAAGCATTTCACTTTAAGGTCTACACCTGTTGTATTCAGCGCACGTGACAAATACGATTTGATTTGATTAGAAGGCCGTGGGCTGGAATCAAACCCCTGCCAACACGGTAGGCCTATATGTGTGCATTGAAAATAGCAGCCCTAACCACTAGATCACCCCAGTCTACGATTGAACACATTTTTGACCATTCATTCCTAACCTTAGGATACACTTGACACATGTCGCCTAGTGGAGACCAATATCTATCTTGTGTTATTAAGCCATATAAAACGACAGTTGTCGATGTGTATGGCTGCATTTCAGATACATTTTGTGCATTTGAATGTTGCAGTAATAGGACCTAGGCCTAGCGTTTGAGGGAGAGGGAATATTATTTTGATAGCAGGCCTGATCCCAATGACTCGCCTGCCCCCACATGGAGAGAAAGAGAACTGCTCATTTTCAAGGAATCACAAGGCTCATTTGAATTTCCTGATGGAGCAGGAACATTTCTCACCAATCAAGGTAAGATCCAACATCTGTACACTTGCCTGTGAGATCAAATTGGGGGCAAACAAAGAAACAGAAGAGAGGGAGTGAGCACTCACACACTCCCTGTGTATTTTGGTGTCAGGGAAGAGGGGAGCTGCAGTCTCTCCAGCAAGCAAACAGACTGCACCAAGATGTCCCCATGGAGCTCTTCACAGCTCTGGGACATATTCAGAACAGAAGCTACACAAAAGGAGTGTCTCTGTTTGCATTATGGCAGGCAGGTGGAGAGGAGAGCTCTGTTCCCCGGTGGTGCTTCAGATGTTCTTACAAAGTCAAAGCAGCAGCTGTTAATGGCAATCAGAGACTCAGATCGAACTGATTGTCCTCCTACTCTGCTGGTAATTAGCAAGAAGTAGCTGGAGGGGCCCCCTGTCCCTGGCACCCCTGCAACCCCCACTGGCCTTTGAGGTGGTGATGAGCCTGGCTCATCCTCATTGCACAACGTCCATCCACTCACATCAGTAGGGGAAACAATTGCACAATTAGTGCCTCCTGATTAGCTGTTAGGTCCTCATTAAAGGAAATCAGCCAAGGTGAAGGTAGAGGTGAGGAACATTCAGGCTAAGGTGAAAATGTGATGAAATAATCTGCCACTAGTTTTTGCTCAAAGAAAGTTGAAGGTACTGTAAGCTTCAGTAACTTCGGTGAAGTTATATTATTTTCATGAGCAGACATGCTGATCGACTCTGAATTAAGCTGTCTGCTACACTGACCTCCAACAGTATATATAGCCTCTGGTACTGAAAACCCCACTGCTATCCCTGCACGGTAATCACCAGAGCACTCAGAAGAGAAGACTTCCATGCATATGAAATAAAGCTTGAGCCGTACATTTTTACATTTCTCATTCCTCCTCTCCACCCTTTCGACAAACTTTCTTCCTTTTCTTCCACCTAGTACATCTTTCACTATGTCGTTATGTTTAGTCAATGTCACAAACTATTATACAGTTCTGAATTAAACGTTTCTCTAAATGCATTACTGTGAACTTAATGTTTCAATGTGACCATTAATAGAGGTATTGTCACGTGTGCTCCCTCTACGGCCTCTAGGTCACCAGGCTGCTCGTTATGGCGCACACCTGTTACCATCGTTACGCACACCTGCGCGTCATCAGACTCACCTGGACTCCATCATTACCCTGATTACCTTCCCTATATATGTCACTCCCTTCGGTTCCTTCCCCAGGTGTCCTTGTTTCTGTTTCATGTCTGTGTGCTGTTAGTGTTTCTTGTTTTGTATTATGTGCCGTTTATTTTATTAAAACACTCACTCCCGGAACTTGCTTCCTGACTCTCAGCGCAAATCGTTACAGGTATCAAGGAAACAAAATCCAAAAGGTCAAGTTGGCATCACAAAATAGCTCCAAATAGGTATAATGAAAGCTGATAGTAGTAACAGTGGCCAGAACGAGAACACCTTTGCTATGCTGCAAGGCGAGTACTGTTAGATTCTAAATATCAGAGTAAGAAATTGAAAGCTCCAACCAAGTTTATTCACCCATTGGGTCGATACAGCTGCATAAGAGAAAAACGTATTTCCACCAGTGGTTATATATATATATATATATATATATATATATATATATATATATATATATATATATACCCCAATTTGGGTAAAGTCTCATCCTCTCTAAACATTACATCTTCTTTATTGCTAGGCATGAAGTTAAGTGATACGGGCAATAAACTGTTCCTTCTCCCTTCATGTGACCTGACCTCTACCCCCCTTCCTCACTGATCCACAGCTCTCCATCCATCCAGTGCCTGCCAACATGTGATCGTCTTCCCTGCACTCAGTACATTCCAAGCTTAATTGCATCTACCATATACATTCCTCCTACAGATAACCATTAACTTCTGGTGTAGACCCTATACTACGGCACCCCTCATGTCTCTAGTATAACTAACGATTAACAATATTTAAAGTTTATAAATCCGAACCCATCAGTACTCATAGATATTACTGTAGCCTACTGGGAGTGTGCAAGCCAGGCAAACGTGTTCTTTATTGCTTTCCCCTCCCTCAAGCTCGTCTCATCAAAATGGATTTCACGTCACTTTGATTCATCTGGGGATCTCTGTAAAGGAGACTGTTCGAGACAGTTTAGTCCAGAATCGGCACATTTCACCATAGTGAGGATTAACGTGTGGAAAAACAGAAGGGAAGGAAGAGTGGGATTCCTACCCTCACAGTCATCCTAACACAATTAACACAATCAATTAGACTAAATGAACAAGGCCCCAGGCAGCAAGCCTGCGCACTGAGCAAACTGCCTGGACGCCCACTTGCTGCTCTGGAATAGTTATAATAAATGGTAGCTTAATTCCTCTCCTGGAAAGAAAGATAGAAAGAAATGCAGAGAGAGAGGTCTTCAAAACCAATGAGGTGCTCCTCTTATCCTGGATCTCTATTACGCTGGGTTTTGACCAGAAGCGGCGCCTCCACTTGACATCGATTCTCTCCAAAAGATTGTCTGCTTCGTGGGCGTGCTAGTGAACCTATTCAAGTAAGTAAATTCATTTAGAAAAAGTAAAAAACTATGTATTATTAAGGCAGAGCACTATGTGTAGTCTAATGACCTTCAAACCCTTGTAATCGTTTTTTCTTATTTTGCACCTACTCCAACATTTCTATTAATATTATTATTATGTTACTGAATGTATCGAGAGTATGTTCAGATTTCGTTATTGACAAATGCTTTGAAAATTACAGTAAATGTAAAATGCACATAAAATCAACAGTGTAACGTTTGGATTCAGTCTTGTGTCAGGTGAACTGTTGTGTCAGGTGAATCATTGTTTTAAATATTTTTTGATGATCCTTGGTATGAACTTTTTTGTGTCCTCACCTTTGGGGGGTGAGGACACAAAGAAGGTCATACCAAGGATAATTTTGCTATTTGAATTTTAAGACCCCTTAAAGTATCCCAAAAAATATATAAAATAATTATTTGATTAAACATTGTTTTGGTCCTGACACATTTTTGTGATGTCTCATGGTCTGACAAACACCGCTCTAGCTCTGTAACCTTTCACCGCAGATGCAGAAGTGCGACATCAGCGGATACGGTGGATTGAGATGTATCTAATGGGAAAAAAACGATATCTCTAGCTGAAACGGACAGATTTTTATGGGGATGATGTATTATGCTAATTAGATGTCTGCGGGTTGTAGTCATTTAGCAGATGCGCTTATCCAGAGCGACTTACAGTTTGTGCATTGTTCTTAATATTGCTAGGTGGGACAACCATATGTCACAGGCATAGGGGGGTCGAGGTGAGGAGGATGATTATTTAAGATACTGTTTGAAGAGTTAGGTTTTCAGATGTTTTCGGAAGATGCCAGGACAGAGAAGAGCTTGGACTAGGTTGAGCGGAATCTGCCCTCCTGTAAGGATGGGATGTAGTATTTGAGCATAGCCTGAAGGTAGGGAGGGGCAATTCCTCTTGCTGTTCCGTAGGTAAGCACTATGGTCTTGTGGTGGATGCGAGCTTCGACTGGAAGCCAGTGGATTGTGCAGAGGAACAGGGTTTGATGGCACAAGCGGGGAGCCCAGCCAACAGTGAGGTGCAGTAGTCCAGACGGGAGAGGACAAGGGCCTGGATTAGGACCTGCGCCACTTCCTGTGTGAGGTAGGGTCGTACTCTACTGATGTTTTAGAGCAGCAGGAGCGAGTCACTGCTTTGATGTTTGCAGAGAACGACAGTGTGTTGTACAGGGTCACGCAAAGGTTCTTTGCTCTCTGGGAAGGCGACACTGTGAAGTTGTCAACGGTGATGGAGAGGTCAACCCCGGAGGAAGAGCATTTCCGTTCGAGGTTGAGCTTGAGATGTTGGGGCGACATCCAAGTTGAGATATCTGCCAGGCACGCAGAGATGCGAGTGTCAGAACGGGGGAAGGAGAAAAGTAGTGTCATCCGCATAGCAATGATTGGAGAGACCCTGTGAGGATATGACGGAGCCGAGTGACTTGGTGTATAGAGAGAAGAGGACAGGGCCTAGAACCAAGCCTGGGGGAACACCAGTAGTGAGAGTACATGTTGCAGACACAGATCTACTCCACGTCACCTGGTACTGTAGGAGTGGCCTGCCAGGTAGGATGCAATCCTGAGTGGGTGGAGAAGAGGATCTGATGGTTCACGGTATCTAAGGCAGTGATAGATCTAGGAGGATGATAACAGAGCAGAGAGAGTCAGCTTTGGCAGTGCGGAGAGCTTCAGTGACACAGAGAAGAGCAGTCTCGGTTGAGTGACCCGTCTTGAAGCCTGACTGGTTAGGGTCAAGAAGATCGTACTGAGTGAGATAACGAGAAAGTTGATCAGAGCCAGCACGCTCAAGTGTTTAGGAAAGAAAAGAAAGAAGGGATACAGGTCTATAGTTTTTGACATCAGATGAGTCGAGTGTTGGTTTCTTGAGGAGGGGAGCGACTTGGGCCATTTTGAAGTCTGAGGGGACACATTCAGTGATCAGTGATGAGATGATGATGAGGGAAGTGAGGAATGTCAGAAGGTCTCTAGAGAAGGTCTGGAGAAGGGAGGAGGGGAGGGGGGTCGAGCTGGCCAGGTTGTCGGGCGGCCAGACCTCACTAGTCGCAGGATGTCATCTGGAGGGAGAGGGGAGAAAGAGGTCAAGGCGTAGAGTAGTCCTGTGTGAGTGAGACCAGCGGACTCAATAGGATGAGTGAATGAGTAGCGGATGTCATGAACCTGGCTAACAAAGTCGTCCACAGAGAAGGAGGGAAAGGGTGGAAGATTAAGTAGGGAGGAAAAGGTGGAAAAGAGTTTCCTTTTATTTTATGTTGCTTTTCTTCCACTCAAGTCAGCAAGAAGACAATTGGCTCTTGATGACGTCGGCAGTCTAGATTGAAGATAATAATTTGATTATTAGTTTGAATCAAATGTGTTGAGGCTCTAAACATGTTCTAAGTCTCCAGCCACCTAAGTCATAGAGCGTTCTCTCTGCTACTGCACGGCAAGCGGTAGCGATGAAACAAGTCAAGAACCAACAGGACCCTGAACAGCTTCTACCCCCAAGCCATAAGACTGCTAAATAGTTTGCTAAATAGTCTGGGTAGCTATTTGTTAACTATCTGCAATGACCCTTTTTACACAAACTCTTTTGACTCATCACATGCGCTGATGTTACTGTTTATTGTCTACCCTGTTGCCTAATCACTTTATCCCTACCTATATGTACATATCTACCTCAACTACCTTTAAAGATGTCAAAGTGTTTTCAGTAATTGTTTTCAGTATCTTAATGTTGTTTTTGTTTTTTGATAGTTTCAGTGCATGCATTCAACAATTTGGACAAAGGACTTCCACAGGGGCCGCCATCTCCAAAGTGCACTCAAAAAGGCAAGAGTTCTTTTTTCTTTTTTCTTTAAATGTTGTCATTCTCTTTTAAACTTCCATTGGTTCAAATGTCATTGCTCAGTAGCCACTTGGCTCATGTAAATTCTGTAGTTGCCCCTTTAAACATCCTAAGGTGTTCACATTTCCCTCATGTAAATGTTGGAGCTACTGTACATAAAAATACTAAATAAACAACTTATTTGGGAAATACTCAGAATTTGCTCTTTTTTTTCATTAGAATTCTGAGGATTTCAGGTATAGTATTGCACCACTTAGCATAATGTTTAATTGTGAGATAGATAAGAGTATGTATTGGATTTATCTTTTATTTGTTAAGACATTGAATACATGTTTCGTTTAGTTTTCTCTGTGTGAAGCAAGTTCATTTGAAGTTATGTTATTTGTTTTCTGTAGATAAGACATTTCAATGTTGTTAATTTTCAAAGTAACCAAAAACCTGATCTAATTGGCATATTCATAATGAGTTTGCAGCAAATTTACCAAAAACAGTAGAATGCTCGCCACAAGTTTCCCAGTATTGTTTGCCAGAAGTTCACAAGTCGCTGCAAATTTGCCACAACAGTTTGCCACAAAACTAAATTGCATGTGAAAATATGTGGCTTTGCCACAACTCTTTGCCAGAAGCCTGTTTTTCTGGTCCAGCTCCAGACCATTTTTAGTTCACCTGAAATTATGCTTTAGTAATAATTGTCCAACATTTACAAATGAGTTAGCTTATTTGTACATTTTATTTTGAAATGATATGTTGATTCATTGAAGTGGAGTGTTTAAACATCTTCTAATCGTTAACTTAAAACTATTATTCAAGATTGACTAATGTCAATGTTCATTAATCACATGTCACAATTCTGCAATAAAATGGGTGAAGAGGATCTGTCTCTAATTTGTGTTTCTGTCTTGCTTTCTCAAATGAACATGACCTTTTTGTCCAGTTGTGTGCTCTCCAATCTGTTTTATTTGATTGTCACTGTCTCAGGATATCAGCCATGTGAACCCATTTTGCAGCCAATCATAATGGCATGCATCACCAATGCAGCCATAGGCCTACAGTATGATGGCATTAATGGCCGTATGGTATGAGCATGTGTAATGCACCCCTTGTCATTGTACATCTGAAGCAGAGAATAGCTAAACTCACACATTGTTCGCATATAGTTGAGCTAGCTAGATGTTCTCAATTTAATATGATACCAGTAGATGATGTATATGAAGCTAACCATAAACCAGATTTTCTACATGATTTTTCTGACATATGAAATTGTTTAATGTAAATCCAACCCTTGTATTCTAGGTACATTACCGTACATGAAAATAAGGAGCAGACAATTTGTAGGCTAATAAAAAAATGTACAAAAGGAAAATAATGGGGTGTGGGGAGCGTTGTAATTCTACCTCGTTTATTTGCTGAGCATGATTTTACAATACAGAGACACGATCAGAAGGTCAATAGCATGGTGGGTGAAGAGAGATTTGCAAAAAAAAGGTTTGCAAGTCAAAGCCACAATTTCCTTTATCCAAAGTACCCATTCATGTGCATTTTACAAGTAGACCTATATATATATATATATATCTTATAGTATAGGTAGTGAGCTATAATCATCATGACACAGGTATAATGAAAGTGCCTTAAGCTATACTATATGAGAATCATTATGTTTAGATACCATTATCCAATTGGTAGCATATTACACGGCAAATTCATGCATTTACAATCTTAGAATGTGTGTTACTGGTGGTTTCCATCCTTCAGTGGGCAAAAATCGCAATTTAATTTAGTCAACACATTCACAAATGATTTGATCACAGTTTTTAGGTTTAGGTTGATTGAGGGTCAAGCAAACAGTGTTGTGCAAATCTCTCTACACCCACCAACACCAACAATCTCTGCAATCCTCCTCCATGCCATTGCCATTAATACAGAATTGGAAAATCAGACACGGCCCTAATTTGCATAAAGTAGAGCAGAGCTCAACTTTCTCTACCGCTCCGCTAGCAGTTTCTCGCCACTCACATTCCCACAATTCCTCTGCATGCTCTCGTTAAAAATGAATGGGGGCGGAACTTCTCCTGCCGTCTGGTCAAAATGCACTGGAGTAGAAACACCAAAATACAGGCCATTTCAGATCAAATTTGTCCCCTTTACCAGGCTCACCCTCAGAGGGGTAACACTTATGAGAAATGAATGGCTGTCATGCTGGTAGTGAGGAGCATAAGGAGGAGAAGCTCTATCCATGTGGTAAATCCATTTTGCCTGCTCTCCGATGTATAGCTTCCGTCATATCAAATAGCCCACATTAGCCTGCCTCCTCATGCAGGACTCACTGGGGGAGAAGAGGGGAGCGCAGATAGAGAGCGAGAGAGAGACAGATAGGGAGAGAAAGACAGAGAGAGAGACAGAGAGATTTAGAGACAGAGAGAGAGACAGAGAGAGAGAGACGGAGAGAGAGAGAGAGACAGAGACAGAGAGAGAGACAGAAAGAGGGAGAGAGATTGAGAGAAAGACAGAGACAGAGAGAGATGGGGGTTGGCAGGGAGTCATTCCCATCGCAGTCTTACAGAGCTTCTCCATACTCTGTACCAGAGGATTCTAACATAATCTCTCTATAAAGAGATGACGACTTCAAAACATCACGGAGCTAGTCAACCCTCGTTCTGCCATCAGTGGAGGCACATCACTGATGCATGCCATTACATGATTCTCGTAACAGTGAAATTAATCTTGTATGGACAGAAATGGAAGGAGATGAGGTATGATATATGTACAGTATGTAATCAGTAGTGACTAAAGAACACAACTTACAAGCTGTATGTTTTTTTCTTCTTCAACTAATTTCAAAAATGTTCTATAACACCTACTGAACTCCTGTAAACCAAACTAATCTGCTGACTGTAGCTCTACCTCACTCTCTCTGTCTCTCTCTCATTGGGGGCCTGACTCCCAACCGAAAGGTCGCTGGTTCTTATACCTGAGCTGACAAATCTGTCAATGTGACCTTAAGAAGGGCACTTAACCCTACTTTGCTCCAGGGGTGTTGTACTACTATGGCTGACCCTGTAAAATAACACATTTCACTGCACCTATCTGGTGTATGTGACAATAAAAACATCATTTTTTCACTACTGAGAAACTGAGAGGCAAAGGAGGAGGGCTACAGTATGGCTCAGCCACGGACCCTCCAGGGCCCCAGATACAACAGGACAGAGGGGGAGAGCTACAGTACGGCTCAGCCACGGACCATCCAGGGCCCCAGATACAACAGGACAGAGGGGGAGAGCTACAGTATGGCTCAGCCACGGATCCTCCAGGGCCCCAGGTACAACAGGACAGAGGGGGAGAGCTACAGTATGGCTCTGCCACGGACCCTCCAGGGCCCCAGATACAACAGGACAGAGGGGGAGAGCTACAGTATGGCTCTGCCACGGACCCTCCAGGGCCCCAGATACAACAGGACAGAGGGGGAATAAAGATGCCATGGCTTTAGAAGAACTTTGTGCAATTATCCATTATGTGCAAGGCTCAGCTTGGCTCCTGAGTGGCGCTGCATCTCAGTGCAAGAAGTGCCACTACAGTCCCCGGTTCAAATCCAGGCTGTATCACATCTGGCCGTGATTGAGAGTCCCATAGGGCGGTGCACAATTGGCCCAGCGTTTTCCGGGGTAGGCTGTCATTGTAAATAAGAATCTGTTCTTAACTGACTTGCCTTAGTTAAATTAAGATAACATGTAAAAAATACATTTCAAAAAGGTGATGTCTCTCTTTTAATATTTCATTTCAGACTCTCTGGGTGTTCTGAGATACGGTTGATCCTTTAGTCTGATCGGCAGAGCTGTCTTTCTTTGTCCTTTCGCTCCCTCTCTTGCTCGCTCGCTCGCACACACACACGCACATGCACCTACCTAAGTTACATACACATGCACACACCTACAAATACACACACACACAGACGCGTTGTTCATGTCTTAGTGTTACTTTTGCAAATGAGGCTGTGAGGAGTAAATGATGGAAGGTATAAAGTCCAATAGCTGTTTCCCATTATGGTTCCAAAGTTCTGGTAACTTTCCCCAAATGTATTGGTGTTCCAGAAATCAGTTTCAAACATACCCAGGAAAGAACATCAAGGATCTTTTTTTTTTATTCATCAAAGGAATTCCTCAAGTATGCATACAAATGTTTCCTTCTACTCATCAAGCCATCCATTTGGTTTGAGTGTCATCCAAAAAGTTTTGAGAAAGAAAAATTTGAAAAAAATCTCAAATTAAAGCACCGTTGCTATATTCGTTAGGGGTAATTGTGTACTGTTTAATGTTTAAATACTGATTATTCATGTTATTCACAGTTCACATATGAGGAGAGGCATGTTTTCACTGGAAAATGGATATGCGCTTTGCTTGACTGTGAATAACATTAAATCAGAAGGTCAAGCAGTCCGCAATCAGTGTATTAGTGGAGTCCGAGGTGGGACGGACGGGTGAGGCTTACCGTGCCAATGACTTTGGGGAAGGGCGGCTCCATGTTCTCATTGACATGCATGCGGGGGGCGAACAGGGCTCTCTTCGATCTGTAGGGCTGGATCTGACCAAGGCCAAGGATCTCCTACACAAACAAACACAAAGAGAGAGGGGTGGCATTCAAAACACATCACATTGAATAGGAAGGATGTACAGTGATGCACACTGAGCATGAGTCCATTCATACACACAATACAATTAAGTCACTGTACAGTTCATTGTGCAGCTCTTGTATTTCTTGCTCACATTGAAGAGTGTGTCACAACACTCATAATGTAATGGCTGTACAGTATTGTAAGCTCTAACACACATACGCACACGCACACACACACGCACACACACTGTAGGCATATGGCTTCCTATCCTCCTCTCATCTCCACCATGATGGCCACTGATTGGTGGAAGAAAGGACATACAGGTAACTGCCAAAATAAAGGAAATACTTGAGTAAATGAGGGATACAAAGTATATTGAAAGCAGGTGTTTCCACACAGTTATGGTTGGTAGAATTTATGCCAAAGTGAATAGAAGCTGTTCTGATGGTTTGTGGTGGCCCAATGCTCTATTAAGACACAATGTTGGTGTTTCCTTTATTTTGGCAGTTACATGTACATTGATACTGTAATTCTAACACCTGTCAGCAGCTGTCAGATAGGGTTGTTCTGGAGAGGCGGTGAAGAGAGGAGGCTATCTAAGACTGACACAGCAACCAGTACAGTCTTTAGAAACATACATTAATTTGAATGGAATTACAATCTAAC
Organism: Salmo trutta; assembly: GCF_901001165.1. Lineage (NCBI taxonomy): Eukaryota > Metazoa > Chordata > Actinopteri > Salmoniformes > Salmonidae > Salmo > Salmo trutta. Next base: position 8,277,775 of record NC_042963.1, on the reverse strand, counting down.
AACAAAATTAGACTGTTATAACCTTGAACAGTAAGTCATTAGGTTTGATGTAATTGCATTGTTATGCTTCCTGCAATGATCTAATTGACTCGATCTTTTCAGACTTGGGGGAGTAGAAAAAGAGAGGAAGATTGAAAGAGAGAGATACAGAGATATGAAAAGAAAGACTGAAGAAGAGAAAGATGAAAGATAACAATGCTCTCACAAAGAAAACCTATTTATTCACTTTTTTAACCTATTGTTGATTCAGCCAGAGTCTATTTGAAATGTTCATTTCCATCTTCAAAACACTACAGAATCTAGAGGAACAAGAAAAAGTGTCATGCTTTGTGACTCTAGTTCTGTCACAGTATGGAAAGACATACAGTTCCAGACTGTCAAAATGTTTATATGTGTGTATGCGTGTGTGTGTGGCTCACACTCAATAGCCAATGTGCATTTGCAACTGTATGTAAATGTAATAAGTGGTATGGATAAGTAGCTTTCCTCTCTTGTACCTCTCTCTTCTTCTTTCCTCTCCTCGTCTCTTTTTCCCCCTCTCCTTTTGTAAGTTCTAATGCAATTAGGGCCCGTCTAGCAGGTAACGTTTTAGTGAAAATGATATTTGGCATTCACGCTATCGACTCAGGACTCAAATTGAACACATTTGCATAGCTGCAATGACCCGAGTGAGAGCACCAGGCTCTGGCTGTCCATTCAGCGGGACACATGGCAACATAATGCTGCCTCACTGCCCGCCAACACATACACAGACAAAACGCCTGCATGAGCAATGTGAGAGCCTAAGACTTCAAAGGAAACTCGTGCTTTTGTGCACTCATACATATACAATATAATAGCTAGAGACAGCAAACACACAGAACAGATGGTGGAGAAGCATAGTTGGATCACTCAACTCTAAAGTGGACCAGTGGCAGGCGAGGAGCTGATATGGCCCTTAACATGCAGCATATATGACTGTGTACGACATTGGAGGAGTCTTAAACATGGCAAGTGAATCATTGTAAAAATTGACTGATGCTTTGATTATATTGCAAAATTACAGATAATCACTGGAAAAAATGTAGCATTTCTATTACCACAGTGTAATCGTCACATGTATGAATAGGGCCAGGATAGCAGAGGAGAGTGTCACTGTGCTGTCCTGGCTGGGTGAGCAGTAGCCGCAGTACCAACATGACGTGTCAGGGATGAGAGAACATCCAGCAGTCACCAGCTCTCTCTATGTTTTGCATACACTCTGTCTTTTTGACTTTCTCTCTCTTATTCTCCCTCTCCCTCTGTCCCTTCCCTCTCACCCTTCCCCCCTCTCTGTATCTATCTCTGCCTCCCTCCTCTGTGACAGCCCTGTGCCCACTCGGTACAGGTCCTCCTGATCCCCGCCCTGGCATGAGGAATCCAATCAATCAAATGTATTTATAAAGCCCTTCTTACATCAGCTGATGTCACAAAGTGCTGTACAGAAACCCAGCCTAAAACCCCAAACAGCAAGCAATACAGGTGTAGAAGCACGGTGGCTAGGAAAAACTCCCTAGAAAGGCAGGAACCTAGGAAGAAACCTAGAGAGGAACCAGGCTATGAGGGGTGGCCAGTCCTCTTCTGGCTGTGCCGGGTAGAGATTATAACAGAACATGGGCAAGATGTTCAAATGTTCATAGATGACCAACAGGGTCAAATAATAATAATCACAGTGGTTGTAGAGGGTGCAACAGGTCAGCACCTCAGGAGTAAATGTCAGTTGGCTTTTCATAGCCGATCATTCAGAGTATCTCTACCGCACCTGCTGTCTCTAGAGAGTTGAAAACAGCAGGTCCATGCCCACGCTGCTACCAGAAACAACAGTTGGCGCCATGGCGACAGTCCGGTCGACAACCAGAAGAAGCAGTGATAAGCCATTTGTTGTCCAAGGAATAACACAACAATAGAAAAATAATCTCTGGGGCTGAAATTACATTTGCATTGGAAACTGAAGTCTCTTTTGTCCTTCCTCTTTTATGGCACATCCTACAGTTACAATCGTGTACGCAATGTTGTGCTGCACCGTGAGCTGGCAGTGCTCGCCCCTGTCAGACTGACAGAGAGGGACGAGGTAGTAGGGGTGGGTGCTGAAGGCAGTTGTTTACAACGCTGTACGTTGACACGGAGACAGAGAGAGCACACTGACTGCTATACAGGCAACTCACTCCAACTCACTTTACTTTCCTGTTCCAGACAACCTTCAGAGGTCATACGAAACCCATCGACAACGCAACCAGAACCATATACATAAAGTTCATAGTGTCCTGCAACAGACAGTGTTTTCCAGCCACTGACTGACTCTGATATCCCTGAAGCAGTCAACCAGAGTGTCACATAACTACTCCAGATGAAATGGACTATTATGTGTTTAAATGCAAATTCATAGGTGGGTTGTCTTCTATGATTGGTTTTCAAAGCTAGCTCCTGGCCTTTGGGTGGCCCTGTAAAAGCTAACTTCCGTAAGTATGACCACATCAATCCCAGAATGCATTGCGCCTGGCTGCTTTATTGCTATGATACAGTACGATACATTTATTTTTAGCAGCTCAATGGAAAACAGCAGAGTGATGACAGGTATTACCCTGAAGATGGAACACATTGTCACTATGTCTTTCCTGTGCTGAGAGATGAAGGGAGCAGTGAAGGGATGGAGGCTTAAAACCCATCAATGCTCTGCATGAGGTCATTGGGGATATCGATGAGCACACTCCGTTTGATACACATACCCAGCTACATTGTCAAGGCCAGAGAGGCGTGAAGCTCGCACTGAATGCTGGGAGACTAAACATAACGTGTCCCTCCCTCTCCTGCCTCGCTGTGCAGGTGATGAATAGGCCTAGCGCTGGGCTCAGTTCTGTGACACTGGCACTGTAACACCCTACGAGAAGTTAGTCATGAATCTTTGTTTCCTGTTCATAAATTACTGCTGCACCAACACCTCTCTCTCTCTCTCCCAGAATGTTTGAATTCTCATTAGGGAAGTGAGCACCAAGATGTGCCAGGAACACAGGGGGGGCTCTGAATACATTTGGGCAGTGGAGTTGATGTGTGTGTATTTCAGAGTAGGACGAAGAGGAGTGATAGAAGTGTTGATGGTGGGGGCTTTTGTTTGACCTAGGATCTATAGGCACTGCGACAGACAGAGCCTTCGTCACTCACAGACTGAGAGCAGAGTTACTGCGGCAGCAATGTCACGTCCTTGTCCATTCTGCCATTCTTCCCCTGAATACTATATTGAGAAGTCTCATTAGTCATTCCCGACTGTCTGTTGGAGTGGTGTTCAGTACGAACAGAGAGAGAATGTCAGAGTGTAACCTGGGACTACACCGTTGACACAGAACACATGTTAGTCTCCAGCCACAACAAGCCAGCACTGAGACGCAACACAACATACATAACCAAACATCACAAGAAATGAAATAAAAACAACAAGCCTGGTTGTTGTTATCACATAGAGGGATCACCACCAGCTGTGACCTGAAGAGTTCAGCTAAGCACTTTGCAAGATTGCTAAAGACCACTTAACTTGGCGATACTGCCAGACAGGGATGAGGACAGCACCAGGCAGACTAACACAGCGACTCAGATCTCTAACTGCCCTGCCATGATTCTTCAGTACAGAAATGGCTGAGGGGCAGGCCTGGACATGACTTACCCCTAGTAATTACATGTATATGACAAAGAGCCCATGTGAGGTGAACAACCAGGAGAGCAACAGAGAGGCTGAGTAGAGGAGAGATGGTACTGTGTACTGCACTGATGACGGAGACAAACAACACAGTACTTGAACGGAAAGAACAAGTGAGAGAGCAGGTTTTAAACTGCAATGAGAGCAGGTGTAGTATGCACCATCAACTGCTGTGTTGTGGCAGCATTGTAGAACTGTTTGTTATCCATTAAAGACTAGTGGAAGGAAGTGAGGACTTGATCAAAACATTAATCAGGATGCAATATTACATTTATTTCAGAGTGAGATGGCATGGAAGAAAAATAACTAAGCCAACTAAATAGTTTTATTTTGCTCTTATCCATTGTTATATTTAAATATGGCTATTTATTTCCCAGAGGGCGACCCTTGTACTATATAATGTAACAGAAATAAAATAACAGAAAAATAAACAAAATTCCATATCTTAGCGTGTGCATTTTTTTACATTTAAATGCGTTCTTCCATTAATTCCCACATTGATCCCCAGCAAAAGATAATACATTATTCTGTGAATTCAGAGTTTCCTCATAATGGCAATCATTTATCAGCAGCCTCCCTCCCTCAAGCTGAAGCCCACATTACTGTCTCGTCCTCCTCTGAGGAATTAAAAACATATTCTACCCCCTCACCCCCACTCAGACAGCACTTATCAATTATCAAAAGCCAATAAATCTACAACAAAGACACTATAAAGATACTATGACATGAATTATACAGGTAACTGACAAAATAAAGGAAACACCAACATAAAGTGTTTTACTAGGGCGTTGGGCCTCCACAGGTCAGAACAGATTCAATGCACCTTGGCATAGATTCTACAAGTGTCACGCCTGCTCCCGCTCTCCCTCTCTGGCGCTCTCTGGCGCCAGGCTGCCCTTCATTACACACACCTGTCACCATCTTTACGCACAGCAGCGCTCATTGGACTCACCTGGACTCCTTTCCTTTGTTGATTGCCCCGTCTATAACTGTTTGCTCCCCCGGTTGTTCCCTGTGTCTGCATTAATGTTGTTATGTGTTCACTACCAGACGCTGTCCTGTCCTGTTCCATGTCTGTCACCATTAAATGTTCACTCCCTGTACCTGCTTCTCGTCTCTACCAGCGTCGACCCTTACAACAAGTGTCTAGAACTCTATTGGAGGGATGTGACGCCATTCGTTCACAAGAAATTCCATATTTGGTGTTTTGTTGATGGTGGTTTAAAACGCTCTCAGGCGCCACTCCAGAATCTCACAGAAATGTTAAATTGGGTTGAGATCTGGTGACAGAGACGGCCATGGCATATAGTTTACATTGTTTACATGCTCATCAAACAATTCAGTGACAACTTGTGCCCTGTGGATGGATGTCATCCTATGGGGACATAGCCCTGGTAGCCAAAATAATGGCCTGCCCAGCATTTTTATACATGACCCTAAGCATTATGGGATGTTAATGGCTTAATTACTTCAGGAAGCACACATGTGTGGAAGCACCTGCTTTCAATATACTTTGTTTCCCTCATTTGCTAAAGTGTTTCCATTATTTTGGCAGTTACACCAATATATACACCCAGGGACATTTCCGCTCGACATTAGTGGAGAAATGGAGGGGTTGGAGTAATGAAAGCTTGGCAACAGAGACGTGTTTTAAGAGAACAAAACAGTTTTGTACTGTAATTTGCTGTGGTTGATCTTAATTGTGATTACAGGATGGCACCGTGAAATGTGGAACCCATTTCTATATTTATATTTGTATTATATTTCTATTCAATTTGATTCTGTTTCCTCTTAATCTATAAAAGCTCTGTTCCTAACACCAAATCAAATTGCCATGACCTCAGCCTGGTACGATTGGTTTGCCCAACACAACCTCCAAACACAATCCCTTTCCAGACTTTGGGGCTTTCACCAAGGACAGCAAGCCTTGTTTGGTGGATCTATTGGGGAATAATTATGGTGATTGAGTCTTGAAGTCTACATCACAGGGATATCCAGTGTATGATAGAGGCGGAGATGAGGGTGATGGTTCTGTTGCTTTGTTCTTTGGATCTGCTTCTCAAAGCAGAGAGCCTCTGTAGATTAATTGATTGTGAAATAATGAGAGCTCTTTACCAATCTACATTAAAGGACTCATCCAGTCTCATCTGCCTGCTTTTCCTCCTTTTCTTCGCCTGTCTTTCTGCCCCTTTTGTGTTCAATCCTTTTCTCTTCCCTCCTCCTCAACCATAACCCTCTTATGTCCAATAGTCTCCTCTGTCTCTCTATTCTTACTTTCCCTCTTTGCCTAATTAATGAGGTTCATGTATTCTATGCCATTAACACTAATATCCCCCACTGGGTAGGCCTAGAGCAGCAGAGAGATATCAAAGAGCCAGAACAAAGGGAGGAGACAATGGATGATCTGGGATCGGAGCTGGTCTGACACTGCTGGGAGTTCTCTCCTACAGAATGAATTCTGAAGAAAAATTGGTTATTGGGCCACGGCCACCCAACTTTTCTTAACTTTTTCTTTCATTATAGCACTTAGTCATGTCAATATGCATAATGTCTTGTTAACCTATGACAAGGAAATTACATTTTAGAAATATTTGATTTAGCTAAGCTTCTTTTAACTCGGGAGACAAAAAAATGTTTTAAAAACAGAGTGCCTTCGTACTCGCCAAGAAGAACATTATGGTGACATTACTCACGAGGAAACCTTCTCTCCCCATTTACACACAGAATGGAGATGACTCATTCCCTTATGTCCTCCCAGGCTCCCAGGCTTGCCAAAGACATACCCGTGGACTGGCAAACTAAATAAATAATGGGAGAAGCATAAACAAATGAAGGCAAGGTGACGCACAGAGACAGAGAGAGAGCTACTCATTAGGCTGGGAGCCGGAGAAACTACACCAGTGGGACACCTGGGCAGGGAGCAGGGAAGAGCGATGATTTGAGGGGAGGTAACGGAATATTTGAGATGGACCTGGGAAATGTTTTAATCAAGTTGGCAGCACTAGTGCTGGCCTGGAGGGCGGGGACAGGAAGGGGCTGGAAGGCAAGTGGAGGGGGTAATGAATGGAGTGACTTTGATACATGTGGTTTTGTGGATCATTAAACAGAAATGAGTTACTGTATTTGGTATTTTGAATACTAACACCATATATAGAAGGAACACATTTTTTTTTTAAAGATGAGACTGAAGATTTAAGTGGTTAAGGTTTGGTGACAATGAGCACAGTGGGCAGTTCTGGGAACTGTACTTGAATGACAAAAGTGAGATGCAGACATAATCACAGTCATTTTCACCAACCACCGGCTCTCCAAACCCAAATGAAATCCACTCATACACCCAGTGGGAAGAGGAAGTCACTTTAAATAAGTGTACATTGTAGAAAAATACAATGAAAAGACACAGCTGTCATTTCAATGCTTTGTTGTGCAGTCTGTTGCGCACTTCTTTCCGCGGCTATCTTATTAAATGATGAGCTCTGAACAGCAACATAACTAGGAGAGTATCTGCCATAGTCAGAGGCATCCATTGGCCGGCTACTCACCCTGAGTGTTTGAGGAGATCTAGGTGGAGCTCCGACAATGTCCACCTGTGCCATGTCATCAGCATGCTCGTTGACCCCGTGGATAAACATGACAGTCCCGCTGTCCATCACGTCTCGTCTGGCCACCAGGTTCATCTCCTGGTCCACCTGGAAGTTCGGGTGGGACACCTCGAACGCCAAGCCCTCGTTCCCCGCACAGTCATCAAAGAACACTGAGAGAGAGAGAGAGAGAGAGAGCGAGAGAGAGAGAGAGAGAGAGAGAGAAACAAAAGACCACAGCTATTACCAACACTGTTTAGACAGCTTTGCTACACGGTTGTGTTGCATTCCTGTGCATCCCAGGGTCTCTACCTAATCTACATATCTACATGTGCTGTCTCTGGTCAGCAGCAGTCTCTTCTAGGGTTCAGTGATCTCTATGCATGAGCAACGTCACAGGAATGACCAAGGTAGCTATTCAAATACGATAACCTTTGGTTCCCTCTCTGTCAATTACAAATAAACACATGAAGAGATACATGCACATATCCGCATCTGCTAATGCTGTACCTTCTGTTCATAAGTATGCTGTGTGAGTGTGATTGTTTGCTTTCATTTAATAGCGATCGTTAACACTTCAATGAGCTTATATCAAAGCCATGTGCTTTGCCTAAATGTCCCTCTCCACCTCTCACCATCCACTTCCTGCTATTCCAGGTCTTTACCAGGGACATGGTGTGGTAAATAAGATGTTCATGAGCCATCTCACTCCGTGTGCGTGTGTGCGTGCGTGTGTGCATGCCACCCTGCGCACATATGTGTAAAATGCCATTGTCGTCCGACAGAGAGATAGCGCCACTCCACCATGGTTTATCTTCTCTGATCGTGTTGATCCCATCCTTATCTTGCTTTGCCACAATCCCCTTCCTGGTCCATCAAGCACCCTTCCCTCACCCCCCCCCCCCTCCCCCTTCCACTGTGAGGAGCCCAAGAGGAAGGTGGTGGGGGTGAGTAGACAATACCTCCCTTTGGACTGTAGACTCTTTGACTTGCCTTGAATGAGAGTTATCACATACTTGCCCCAGGCATGAATATAACCTTATAACAGTTCATGATTAAATGGTCTGATTCCCTTTGAGATCATAATTGTTTCAAAAACATGATGATTTCTGGGATATCCATATATTTTAATCAAATCAAATGTTATTTGTCACATGCTTCGTAAACAACAGGTGTAGACTAACAGTGAAATGCTGACTTAATCCTTTCCCCACAATGCAGATTTAAAGATTACAATTAAAAATATAAACTGAAAATAGATAGTGATACAAGGAATAAATACTCAGTGAATAACATAGCAATAAGGAGTAAAAATAATATGGCTAATACAGGGAGTAGCAGTTGTGGGTCGATGTGCAGGGGTAAGAGGTAATTGATACTGTTTCCTGAAATCTGAGCCAGCAGTGGCTAGGTTAATAACAACACCATTTGCAAATGAGCCCACTCCTCCTCATAAGGAATCCACTGCTGCTGCTTTAAAGAAAATCCCTTTGCTTTACAGTCGGGACAATGTTCTACATAATACATCCATAATAAATGAATTTCCTCTTTTCTTCTATTCTCTACATAACAGAAATATCCTTAGCAGCGTATACTCCCTAGCCCTGGGAACTCTTAAACTGAAGAACACTGAACATCTCATCTGCACATTCTGTTTATAATGGAGAGCCAGGGACAGTCTTCAATACAGTGCCCTTGGATAGAACTGACTCTTAAGTGGGAAGAATGGGAAAACACTCCTTTTTAGTTTACCCATGAATCAACCTATATTCCTGCTCTCAACAGCTTATAATATTCACATTACATGTACATATACATCTGGTGGCACTTCCAGCAACCCTAGGCCAGATGCTGAGCTAATTGTAGTGTTGTACATTTCATGTTGAAAAACCCTCTTTAAACTCTCATTACCACTTATTATCAAACAGTTGGAGCTACGCTTTCATTCCATTCAACCACCATGGTAACCCACTGCAACAATTAGCACCTGTTGCTTAACTGCAGAAAATGATACACCTTAATTATTGTCTTATTTTTTTATTTTAATGCAGTATATAATTTGTAAAGCGAGAGGTTAAGCGGTTGGTAGAATCATCAACACACACAATCGCCATCTGTAATTATGACAAAAAGCCAAATACACCCAAACACACCCAGCTGTCCATGCAGACATTATGATGTGCAGCCGGCCATAAAAGGCAGGTTATATGGAGGGAGGCCAGGTTTTACAAGGATGGTTGGCACACTGTGACACTGACAGTGCAGTGACAGAAGGGACATGATGAGAGGTTGATGAACAGTTACAGTTACATGGTGGTGTGTCTCATGTGAAGCGATATTCTGTTCTGGTCTCCCACTGATCACTGTGACACTAACAAGCCCACCCTGCCCTGCCAACGTCCCTGTCATTAGAATTACTGGCATTATGAGGAACGGGGGGCACAGCAGAACACACTGGCTGTGCATCTATAAAAATGGTTTATCGTATGTTTATTTCAGTCCCTTTCTTTCTCTCTCTTTCTCTCTCGCTCCCCCCTCCCTTCTCTATTTCTTCTTGTGTCTTAGTAAGTCTGTACTGTAGGTTGGGGGGGGGGGATCTATGAATGCTGCCATAATAAAATCAGTGGCTTTTTGTTGTGGACAGAAGATAAAGGAGATGGAAGCAAGTCTTCCTCCAACATTGATGCAGCCTGTTTTAGGCCCTCAGCAGTGTCTCTCCTGTATGTGTTGTGTGAAGCTGAACTGGGCCTCTCCTTGCAGACTACACTCTCTACACCTCAGGACCATCTGAAATTGGAAAACTCTACAGTTAGTGCTGTGTGCCTACCAAATCAATAGGAATCAAATCTATCAAAGTACTCGCTCAATGCACTTAACCTTTTCAACTCTGTTGTGGGGCCTTTTTATCGCTTTCTCCACCACAGCCACTTTAAATCTCCCCTCTGGCCACAATCACACACTCACTCTGTCTATGGACTGACAGGAGAGGAGAGAAAGAAAGGCAAGGCTTCACCATGCTGAGAAATGGGCAGTAGAGGTTGAGAGAGTCAACAGAACTCCATTTCTATATTCAATTCTCATTGCTAACACAAAGCATGGCAGGTAGGTAGCCTAGTGGTTAGAGTGATGGGTCAGTAACCCGAAAGGTTGCTGGATCGAATCCCTGAGCTGACAAGGTAAAACTCTGTTGTTCTGCCCCTGAACAAGGCAGTTAACCCACTGTTCCCTGGTAGGCAGTCATTGTAAATAAGAATTTGTTCTTGCCTAGTTAAATAAAATACAAATGTTCATTTCTATCCCCATTCAACTCTTTATAGCCTGCAAACAGTGTCAGAAATTTCAAAGGCAAGCAGCGAGTGTTTGATGGTATTCTAATGTCAGGTTTTGGGGGGATTTCAGCGGGAGCATGGCGGGATGTGCTTTGATGTCAAGCGACAATGGCATTGGCCCCCTCGTCCTCCAAGAAGTGGCTATGAGTTTAAACAGCACTGCACAACACGGATTAGCTGGCTAAAATCCCTAACTGAGGACTGTGTGGGCTTTCTTTTTTTACAGTCAACCAATTTGACATGAGTTCCTTTTAGGCCATAAAACCAATCATGGTAATGTAAAATGGTGATCTGTCCTCTCATGTGCTTGGTCCTTTAGGACACGGTAGCTAAGTAATATGGTATTACTGTATAGCTACTGAAAATCCTGCATGACACTTTCAGAATGGAATTAACTGTCATACATACGGTAGTATTTACGATTTGTACTTTTTGGAATTTAAGCCTGCAAAATTATTCAAATTACGAACCGAGCTGCTCATGCAGCTAGTTATTGCAGATGTTTAATTCCATTCAAAATGTCAATAAATCATTTATAAACCAATTTGCTGGGTTCATTACATGTAAGTAATGACTAGTAATGTAAACTTATTTTGAAGCATATGTCATACATATGGAAGTACTTACGCTTTGTACTTTTGGGAATTTAAACCTGCGAAATTATTCAAATAAAAAATAGAGCTGCTTGTGCAACTAGTTATTGCAGAAGTTTAATTACATTCGAAATGACAATAAATCATTTCGAAACCAATTTGCCGGGGTCATTACATGTAAGTAATGTCAGTGTATTTTGAGGCATTTGTCAATACTTCACCTGAAACAGTTCCCGTTTTCTCAAAACCCTTATGCTTTAGTAAACAAATGGAGGTGTAGTTGTATATGACGCTTGACATTACTGTCTCCTTTTATCTAACAAGCATTCTGATCATCCAACGCTGTATCTTGAAAGCATTACGGTTATGTTGTGTGCATCCTAAAAGGGTATGGAAAAAAACACAACAAGTCTTTGATAGGCTGTTGAGAAATAATTTTGAAGACAACAGGAAGCTTCAGATGTGTAACCTTTTCTGCTTGGCTTTGATCGAGGGAAATGGGATTACATCTAACAACTCATATTTACTTTGGATTCCTTTTTTATTGTCAGGCACGAAATATGATTTTTTTTTTTATGTCAGGTAATAAGGTTTTCCTGCTCAGTGTTGTGAAGACAATTTTCTGCCTCCTAACTAAATGTCAAGATGTTATGATGGGGAGAGATGGGAATCTGAAGACTAATCTGAAAGGTGACAGGGTCTGCATCAGAGCTGATAGCTGTGTCCTATTAGAGTGTGCTCCGCCTCAAAAGGCCTTGCAAAATCATGTCGCTAAGTAATCCGGCATTACAGCGCTGTGCTGCTTTTGAAACTTTACAAACATAATTCCATTTACTGCCAGAGTTTCTCATTTGCGAGGAGCATTGTGTACAACACACACAGCCTTTAAGCGTGAACAAGGCTGTGCTTCTACTGTGAGCAGAACATCCCAGGAGGCTTTCACACCAGGGTCTCACTGTTAGGAGGACATTTAGAGAGCTGGAATCTGGGGATTTCAGACAAGTTCTCCAAAAAGTAGAAGCAGCATGTCTGATTCCATATCAAACTTCTCTGATGCTTAATCTCCCTTTCTTCTCATTTTCTTTTCTATCTGTCTCTCTTGTGCTTTTGCAATCTCTCTCTTTTGGTCCCTGTTTCTCTCTCTCTTGCTCTCTTTCTTTTGCACTCTCTCCTTCTATTTCTCTCTCTCTCACTCTCTCCAAAATATGAAATATGGTCAATGAAGATAAGTTCAAACAGACTACTTATCTTAGTGTAGCTCTAGGGACTGAAAACACAGTCCAAGCCAGGAAACAGAACAGGCGGACCATAATAAAATGACAAACTGAAGTTATTTAAATCATACATTTGAATAACACATCTGACTGGCACAAAATCACTGTAATCAAATCATATTAAATTGTATTTTTAACATGCTTCGTAACCAACAGGTGTAAACTAACAATGAAATGCTTACTTACGGGTCCTTTTCCAACAATGCAGAGTTAATATAAATATAAAAAAATGTCTAATAATAGAAATAGTGACACGAAGAATAAATACAGAGTGAATAACGAATAAGAACAACGAGCAAAAATAACATGGCTGTATATAGGGAGTAGAAAATAACATGGCTGTATATAGGGAGTAGAAAATAACATGGCTGTATATAGGGAGTAGAAAATAACATGGCTGTATATAGGGAGTACAAGCACAGAGTCGATGTGCAGGGGTACAAGGTAATTGAGGTAGCTATGTACATAGAAGTAGGCATAAAGTCAAAAGGCAATAGGATAGATAATAGACAGTAACAGAAGCGTATGTGTGTGAGTGTGAAAGTGTGTATGAGTGTGTGAGTGGCGTTAGTATATATTTGTGCGCGTGTTATGTGTGTGTGGGCGTATGTAGTGTTTGTGTGTGTATGTGTGTGGGTAGAGTCCAGTGTGTGCATGGAGGCAGTGCAAGAGAGTTAAAGCAAAAAAGGGTCAATGCAGGTAGCCCAGGTCACCATTTGATTAGCTATTTAGGAGTCTTGTTTAGCAGCCTTATGGCTTGTTGATAGAAGCTGTTGAGGTTCCTTTTGGTTCCAGTCTTGGTGCACTGGTACCACTTGCTGTGCGGTAGCAGAGAGAACAGTCTATGGCTTGGGTGTCTGGAGTCTTTGACAATTCTTTGAGCCTTCCTCTGACACCGCCTGGTATAGAGGTCCTGGATGGCAGCGAGCTTGGTCGCAATGATGCACAGGGCCGTACTCTGTAGCACCTTGCAGTCGGGTGCCTTGCAGTTGCCGTACCAAGCGTGATGCTGCCAGTCGAGATGCCCTCAATGGTGCAGCTCTAGACGTTTTTGAGGATCTGAGGGCCTATGCCCCATTTCTTCAGCCTCCTGAGGGGGGAAAAGGCGCTGTCGTGCCCTCTTCACAATTGTGTGGGTGTGTGTGGACCATGTTAATTTTTTATTGATACTGAGAAACTTGAAGTTCTCAACCCGCTCCACTAAAGCCCCATTGATGTAGATGTGGGCGTGCTCACCCCCCCATTTCCTGTAGTCCACGATCAGCTCCTTTGTCTTGCTGAAGTTGAGGGAGAGGTTGTTGTCCTGGCACCACACTGACAGGTCTCTGACCTCCTCCCTGACCGCCTCATTGTTGTCGGTGATCAGTCCTACCATCGTTGTGTCATCAACAAACTGGATGATGGTGTTGTAGTCGTGAGCAGCCATGTAGTCGTGGGTGAACAGGGAATACAGGAGGAAACTAAGCACACACCCCTGAGGGGCCCCCGTGTTGATGGTCAAAGTGGCGGATGTGTTGTTACCTATCCTCGCCGCCAGGGGGCAGCCCGTCAGGAAGTCCAGGATGCAGATGCAGAGGGAGGTGTTCAGTCAGGTCCTGAGCTTAGTTATGAGCTTGGAGGGGACTATGGTGTTGAATGCTGAGCTGTACTCAATGAACAGCATTCTTACATACAGTGGTTCCTCCTTTAAAAGTTGCATCATACTGCAGCACACCTTGCGGGCTGCTGCAGCATTCTATGGCACGTTATTTCACTGTCAGACATTTTTTATGTTAATGCAAGTTAGTGCAAGTTTGACCACCAGAGGGCAACTTTGAGAAGCATTTGATAGTCTCCCATATTGGCATTACTAGAGAATTGAAAACCTTTTTTGTAATAACATAGTACATGGGATTGATTTAAAGAAATTTGGCTTAATTAATTTGATTAATATTATGGTGTTTCTATTCCGAGAAAAAATGAAAAACGAAACCCTCAGGGTTTCCGTTAGGATGGAATGGAAAATATTGCGCTCTACAACGTGACGGTTGGGAGTAGGCGACGGTGTAAGATGATTGGAGGATTCTAAATTAATATCTAAGGGGCATAACATTTCCACACCCTAATTGTAGTGTAACCAATACTCATTTCGCCTATGGTAGGCCTACAGTATATCTACAAATATTTTTTTCAATGACGTGACTCTCCGCCAATAATTACATTTAGAGGATTGGAGGATTCTAAATGAATATCTAAGGGGCATTTTTTAGGGTTGATTAGGGAGGCCACCGCTCCCCTGGGCATGGTGACGCAGGGGGGTCACAAGGAGAGAATCAGTCTCTTCCTCATTGACTCTCCTGCATTTCCCGTGGGGCTAGGCCTACCCTGGCCTACCCTTTTCTCATCTGGACTGACCACCGCAATCTGGAGTACATCCGGGCAGCGAGGACACTGAACCCTCGCCAGGCAAGGTAGGCCATGTTTTTTACCCGTTTTTTTCTCACCCTGTCATACAGATCAGGTTCCCAGAATGTCAAGGCAGACGCACTGACCCAGCTGTATGACACAGAGGAGCGGCCCATGGATCCCACCCCCATACTCCCGGCCTCCTACCTGGTGGCGCCGGTAGTATGGGAGCTGGACGCGGACATTGAACGGGCGTTATGTGCAGAGCCCGCTCCCCTCCAGTGTCCCGCTGGGCATCTGTACATTCCGTCTTCTGTCTGTGACCGGCTGATCTATTGGGCCCACACGTCACCCTCCTCTGGTCATCCAGTTATCGGTCGGACAGTGCGCTGTTTGAGTGGAAAGTACTGGTGGCCCACCTTGGCCATGGACGTGAGGGTTTTGTTTCCTCCTGCTCGGTGTGCGCCCAGTGTAAGGCTCCTAGGCACCTGCCCAGAGGTAAGTTACACCCCTTACCCGTTCCACAACGGCCATGGTCTCACCTGTCGATAGATTTTCTCACAGATCTCCCCCCTCTCTCTCCAGTGCGCCTCCATAGCACAGTAGGTCCTGTGCCTGCTCCTCGCGCTCTCCCTCCAGCGCGCCTCCAGAATCCATCACGTCCGGTGCCTGTTCTTCGCACTCTCCCTCCAGTGCGCATCCATAACCCAGTACGGCCGGTGCCTGCTTTGAGCACTCGGTCCTCAGTGCGTCTCCCCAGTCCAGCGAGACCGGTTCCTGCTCCACGTACAAAGCCTCCAGTGATAATTGATGGTCCGACGCCTGTAGAGATGATCCATGGCACTAAGCCTCTAGTGATGATCCATGGCCCGGAGCCTGTAGGGATATTTCATGGCACGAAGCCTGAAGAGGTAATCCATGGCCCGGAACCTGAAGAAGTAATCCTTGGCAAAAAGCCTGGAGGGATTATAAATGGTCCGGAGCCTGTAGGGATAAACCATGGCACGAAGCCTGTAGGAATAATCCATGGCCCGGCACCTGTAGAGATAATCCATGGTAAGAAGCCTCCAGTGATGATCCTTGGCGCGGAACCTGTAGAGATGATCCATGGCATGGAGCCAGCAGCAACGGTCACTAGTCCGGAACCTATTATGACGCCTCCCAGTCCGAAGCCTCCGGCGAAGCTTTTCCGTCCGGAGCCTCCAGCGACACTCCCAGTCCGGAGCCTCCAGCTACGCTCCCCAGTCCGGAGCCTCCAACTACGCTCCCCAGTCCGGAGCCTCCAACTACGCTCCCCAGTCCGGAGCCTCCAGCTACGCTCCCAGTCCGGAGCCTCCAGCTACGCTCCCCAGTCCGGAGCCTCCAGCTACGCTCCCCAGTCCGGAGCCTCCAGCGACGCTCCCCAGTCCGGAGCCTCCAGCGACGGTCCGCAGCCCAGAGTCTTCAATAGCGGCCTGCAGCCCAGAACCTCCAGCGGCGGCCTGCAGCCCAGAACCTCCAGCGGCGGCCTGCAGTCCAGAACCTCCAGCGGCGGCCTGCAGTCCAGAACCTCCAGCGGCGGCCTGCAGCCCAGAACCTCCAGCAATGATCTACAGTCCGGTTCCTTCGACGATGATCCACGGTCAGCTGGTAATAAAGCAGAAGGATCAGCGGGTGGAGCGGGGAGTACGCCTACAACCGGAGCCGCCTCCTATGCTGGAGGTTAAGGTTATGTGCACTGCATTTGAGCCGCCATAGACTTTTGTCACCCTCCCTACCCTCCCTTTGTGTTCTGTGGTTGTTTTGTTGGGTTTTGATTATGTTGCATTCGGAGTCTGCACCTTTGGGGGGGGGAGTACTGTCACGTCCTGACCCTAGGAAGATGTCATTTTCTATAGTAGAGTAGGTCAGGGTGTGACAGGGGGTGTTTTGGGTTGTTCTATGTTTTCTATTTCTATGTTTAAGTTCTAGTTTTTCTATTTCTGTTGGGATTGTTTGGGTTGATCTCTAATTGGAGGCAGCTGATCCGCGTTGCCTCTGATTAGAGATCATATTTAAGTAAGGATTTTTCTTCCTGGGTTTTATGGGTTGTTGTTTTCTGTTTAGTGTATGTCACCTGACGGAACTGTTGTCGGTCGTTTTGTTGTTTTTGTTACGAGTTTCATTAAAAGTAAATATGAGCACTTCATACGCCGCACCTTAGTCTCCTTTAGACGACCCGCGTTACACTTGCCTTATCAGTAGTCACAAAAGCACATTGGAAACCTGAGAAAAATTGTCCAAGAGCAGGTATAATAACTACACACTTTCTCTTTCTCACACCACCCAGATGCGCACTCGTGCGCATACACAAACATAGACACACTATAAAGTTAGAATTCATAACTTTATGAATAGCTAGTGGGCTAAGTATGAGCTGGTTGCCTTGTATTTATCATGTCACTCTCTATAGGCTAATGGTGTCCCCCAGTGTGCCCTCAGGGAGAGGCTACAGCAGGGGGGCGCAGGGGGATTCATCAGACAGTACAGATCTACTGCATTGTCTGACCGATTGCTGCACAGACATACTAAAAGTACATTTAACTTCTTAATCACTGACAGCCTCGAACAGAAAGTTCTCTCATCTACAGTTAAAGGTCAGCCATGCATGCTAACTACTTTATTAAATGTGTTTGGCACTTCAGAATATGCACTGCATCCCAACTAATTTCAGATATCCCACACCTTGGAGCATCGTAAGCTAGGCAACAGCACAAGGTCTGGGGAGGATGTCGGCTTTCTTTGACAAAAAATTGTTCAGTGAGGGTTGTCTTCAGACAGAGTTTGGGTAGGAATGGTTTAAAATGTGGGTGGGAATTGTGGTCATGTTTAGCTAGAGAGTTCAAAAGGTACTCACACTCAAAACCATGAAAAGGAATAACCCAAGGAGGCCGAGATGCATGTTTAGCTAGGGCAACAAGAGGATCCGACAATGATGTTACCAGTAACGCGCTTCCCATTTCCGACTTGTCCTCTGTCCCAAGTGAAGCTGGAAGTTCTACAGACGTGTTAAGTTGGAGCATTGGAACATTGCCAGAAGCAACCTGTCTGTCTAGAAATACTACATTGCAACTAACTAAACTCATCCCGCTTCGCAGTGAAGCTTATTATTATTTTGGGATGATAGTACAAGTCCACTATGACGTCATTCCAACAAGAAATGTAAATGTGCTGCTACACAAACCATAGACAGATTTAGCAGTTGTTTGTACTATGCAATATGTAGCTAATAGGCTTGGGCAGTATCCAGATTTTCATATCGTCATCCATCCTTCTCTCATCCCGGGATTTATTATATTACTGACATAGCACACAAGAGGGCGCTAAAAATGCTAGAAAAGCCCATTAGGCCTCTATTACCAGAATGCTAACAAAACGTGCACAAACTAATAGCAAAATCACATAGATGCCGTTAACAAAATGCTAACGGGCAAAAATGAACATAAACAAATTGCAAAGACAGGCAAATACAGCTCATGAAGTTATACAAAGATTTGCTAGTACTATAGCTACCGAATTACATTTTCGGTGAACGTGGATATTTACAAGCGAAAGTGAACGAGATAAATTGTGCAAGTGAAGTTGTGATGCATGCTTTTCTGAAGGAAGAGTGGTATGTGTACACAGCAGAGGGAAGAAGAATGGAGGAGAAAAAAATGCTAGTAGGAAGCACAGGGAAAGAATGGCAGCTGTACAGATAACTCATCCAGAGCTCTTTGACTTCTGATGGCAAACATTTAGTAGTGAATACGCCACACAACAGAGACTCGTCGATAGATATAGAATGCTATGGATTTACCAGCTCCCACCGTCTCACGTTGTGCTATTTACAAACAATAATGTAACTGGCTCAACTGTTCAGGGGAACTACGGTAAGCTTCATAATGTAAAATAAAGTGACAAGTGAAATGAAGAACGCAATCTGCTTTATCTCCTAACGTATTACACTGACTGCAAGTATTAACTTAAAAAGTAGCTACAAATATTCAAATTGATTGAAATACTTCAAATAAATAGTTTTGATGGTATTGGTGTTGAAAAACCATCCTGTGGCTTTTTCCAAATAACCCAGTATACGGTATACTGCCCAAGCCTAGTACCTACCTACACTATATGCCTATGTAATCACCATCTAAATACATGGTTTTAGGGACACTCAATATAAAGTTGGAACAACAGGCTCTTGAAGACTATCAAAGACAAATTCAACACATTTACCGGACTCTCTTATCCAGAGAGACTTAGAGGAGCAATTAGGGCTAAGGGCCTTGCTCAAGGGCACACCAAGATATTTTTCAACAAGATGGCTCAGGGATTCAAACCAGCAACCTTTTGGTTACCTTCGTTTACTGGCCTGATAATCTAAACCGCTACCTCTGCACACACAAACACATCCTCATACACATACAAGCCTGGCACTACACCCAAGTACACAGCGACGAGGGAGCATGCCAGAGAAGTGGGCTGTGTGGCATGTCAACTACACAGATTCCAGGCAAGCTTTTTATTTCATCTGATGTCAACATTACAGTGTCTTAAAGAAAGCATTCATACACCTTGACTTAGTCCACATTTTGTTATGTTACAGCCTGAATTCAAATTGATTAAATTGTATTTTTTTTGTCGCCCATCTACCATCTACAGCCAATTCCTCCTTTGGCAGTCTCTCCTTCCAGTTCTCTGCTGCCAATGACTGGAACGAACTACAAAAATCTCTGAAACTGGAAACACTTATCTCCCTCACTAGCTTTAAGCAACAACTGTCAGAGCAGCTCACAGATCACTGCACCTGTACATAGCCCATCTATAATTTAGCCCAAACAACTACCTCTTCCCCTACTGTATTTATTTATTTTATTTTGCTCCTTTGCACCCCATTATCTCTATTTCTACTTTGTACTTTCTTCTACTACAAATCTACCATTCCAGTGTTTTACTTGCTATATTGTATTTACTTTGCCACCATGGACTTTTTTTGCCTTTACCTCCCTTATCTCACCTCATTTGCTGACATTGTACACAGACTTATTTTTCTACTGTATTATTGACTGTATATTTGTTTTACTCCATGTGTAACTCTGTGTTGTTGTATGTTGTCGAACTGCTTTGCTTTATCTTGGCCAGGTCGCAATTGTAAATGAGAACTTGTTCTCAACTTGCCTACCTGGTTAAATAAAGGTGAAATAAAAAAATGAAATAAAAAAATATGTGAGTATGTGAGCAAGTTGAGTGGTTGGAAAACCCACTCATGAACAGTGCTTGCGCCGTGATTGGCTCAGTGTTCTGTCACTCATGGGGACACTACGTCAATGCAAAATCTAAGGGAGAGCTTGAAAATTCAAGCCCCTTGGGTGCTGCCATAGAGCTGCATTAGAAGTGCCCATCCAAGAAGGCTCAAGGTCACTGGCCACAGATAAAATTACGTCAAATCACATTATATCTACCATAGCTTTGATTTGACTTATCATGTCAACATCATACTTTCAAAATCTTAGCTAGCAAGCTAGCAGTCATCATCATGATTTTGAACTGATATGCAGCCAGGACATTTCAATTGTAAATTACCTCAGTAAGAAACAATATTGTTGCTTTGAGCACATCAGTAGATATCCTCCTAACAATCTCCATAACACAACAGCCTCAGGACAACTTTGTTTGGACGTCGTAAAGGACCATTCGCGGAAACTGAAGAGATATACCGAGCTAATGACTTCCTTTTCCACATGGAAAAAAAGTGGCCATTCTATGTTTTGTGTTCTATGTTTTGGCCGGGTATGGTTTCCAATCAGAGGCAGGTGTCTATCGTTGTCTCTGATTGGAAGCCATACTTAGGCAGCCTGTTTTTCCTTTGTTTTTTGTGGGTAGTTGTTTTCCGTTTAGTTGTAAGTACTTGACGGAACTGTCGGCTGTCATTTTTGTTTAATTTGTAAAGTGTTCATTTTTCATTAAACCACAAGATGAACATATTCCACGCTGCACCTTGGTCTACTCATTTTGTCATTATATATTTTTCTTGTGCTTTATGCTATTTTCCTCATGACTCCTGTGTGCTTTGTTGACTATGAACTTGCTAGTTTACCAACTGTGGGACACACTATAATTGTTCCGACACTCGGGACTCTCTATTGGTTACACGCACTCTTGGTTAGAATAGGATGGAAGGCCAACACTAGTGTAACACTCGTCGTTGAAGGGGGACCAAAACGCAGCGGGTAAAGTGCTCATCCTCTTATTTATTAAAGAAAACACTTAATCAATACTAAACAAACGACGAAAACAGTCCAGTAAGGTGCATAGACTATACTAGAAACAACCACCCACAAAACCCAGTGAAAACAAACACAACTAAATATGGCCTCCAATTAGAGACAACAACAACCAGCTGCCTCTAATTGGAGGTCATTGACAAAAGTCACATAGAACTAGAAAAGCTAGATAAACATAGAAATAAGAAAATTAGAACCTAAACCCACAATACCCAACCACACAAAACAAACACCCCCTGCCACGCCCTGACCAACTACAATGACAAATAACCCCTTTTACTGGCCAGGACGTGACAACTAGCTGGCTTTGTATTCATGTAACCTGTTGAAATTGCTGTACAACACAATTTTATTGCCATCTGATGCACATTCAAATGTCATAAATCAACTCTGCAGAGCTCTCCCTGTCCTCTACCGTGCCCTGATTGTTTTACTGCTGATGATATCTGGAAATGTGCATATACAGAAAAATTAATACATGCTTTTGTCACTTCTAGATTAGACTACTGCTAATGCTCTACTTTCCTGCTACATAGATAAAACACTAAATAAACTTTAGTGCTAAACATGGCTGCTAGAATCTTGACTAGAACCAAACAAATTTTATCATATTACTCCAGTGCTAGCCTCTCTACACTAGCTTCCTGTTAAGGCTAGGGTTGATTTCAAGGTTTTTCTGCTAACCTACAAAGCATTCCATGGGCTTGCTCCTACCTATCTTTCCGATTTGGTCCTGCCGTACATACCTACACGTACACTATGGTCACAAGACGCGGGCCTCCTTATTGTCCTAAGAATTTCTCAGCAAGCAGCTGGAGGCAAGGCTTTCTTCTATAGAGCTCCATTTTTATGGAATGGTCTGCCTATCCATGTGAGAGACGCAGACTCGGTCGTGACCTTTAAGTATTTATTGAAGACTCATCTCTTCAGTAGGTCCTATGATTGAGTGTAGTCTGGCCCAGGAGTGTGAAGGTGAACGGAAAGGCACTGGAGCGACAAACCCCCCTTGCAGTCTCTGCCTGGCCGGTTCCCCTCTCTCCACTGGGATTCTCTGCCTCCAACCCTATTACGATGGCAGAGTCACTGGCTTACTGGTGCTCTTCCATGCTGTGCCTAGGAGGGGTGCGTCACTTGAGTGGGTTGAGTCACTGACGTGATCTTCCTGTCCGGGTTGGTGCCCCCCTCGGGTTCGTGCCGTGGGGGAGATCTTCGTGAGCTATTCTCGGCCTTGTCTCAGGGTAGTAAGTTGGTGGTTGAAGATATCCCTCTAGTGGTGTGAGGCTGTGCTTTGGCAAAGTGTGTGGGGTTATATCCTGCCTGGTTGGCCCTGTCCGGGGGTATCGTCAGACGGGGTCAGTGTCTCCCGACCCTTCCTGTCTCAGCCTCCAGTATTTATGCTGCAATAGTTTGTCGGGGGGCTAGGATCAGTCTGTTATATCTGTAGTATTTCTCCTGTCTTATCCGGTGTCCTGTGTGAATTTAAGTATGCTCCCTCTAACTCTCTTTCTCTCTTTTCTCTCTTCTCTCAGAGGACCTGAGCCCTAGGACCATGCCTCAAGACTACCTGGCCCGATGACTCCTTGCTGTCCTCAGTCCACCTGCTGTCCCCAGTCCACCCCAGTCCACCTGCTGCTGCTCCATTTTCAACTGTTTTGCCTGCGGCTATGGAACCCTGACCTGTTCACCGGACGTGCTACCTTGTCCCCTGCTGTCTCTAACTCTGAATGATCGGCTATGAAAAGCCAACTGACTTTTACTCCTGAGGTGCTGACCTGGTGGACCCTCTACAACCACTGTGATTATTATTATTTTACCCTGCTGGTCATCTATGAACGTTTGAACATCTTGGCCATGTACTGTTATAATCTCCACGCGGCATAGCCAGAAGAAGACTGGCCACCCCTCAGAGCCTGGTTCCTCTCTAGGTTTCTTCCTAGGTTCCTGCCTTTCTAGGGAGTTTTTCATAGCCACCGTGCTTCAACATCTGCATTGTAGAGCACTTGGTGACATCGGCTGATGTAAAAATAGCTTTATGAATAATTTTGATTGAAATTTGATTGAGGTAATTAAAAAGCAGCAGTAAAATAACAACAAAGAGACTATATACAGGGATTACCGATAGAGAGTCAATGTGCGGGGGCCCCGGTTAGTCGAGGTAATTGAGGCAATATGTACATGTAATTAAAGTGACTATGCATAGATAATAACAGAGAGTTGCAGCGGCGTAAAAGAGGGGGTGGTGGGGGGGGAGGAATGTAAATAGTCTGGGGAGCCAAATGATTAGAT